>NC_037682.1:26932542-27115443 GCF_003255815.1 Theropithecus gelada | reverse complement strand
CCTGTAGTCCCAGCTACTCGGGAGGCTGAGGCAGGAGAATGGCGTGAACCCGGGAGGCGGAGCTTGCAGTGAGCTGAGATCCGGCCACTGCACTCCAGCCTGGGCGACAGAGCGAGACTCCGTATCAAAAAAAAAAAAAAAAAAATCCATTTTAATAGTTTAAAAAAGTTTAAACTTTCTAGTAGCATTTTATATGTTTCCATTTATTTTTCTTCTATTTCTGTATCATATTTAAAATGTTCGTTGTCAAATCCTTTTCTCTAATATATGAATTTTTTGTTGTTCACTTTTTCTATTGATTCTAAATCTCTCTCTCCTCTTTACCTGTATATAATGTTTTATTATGTATTTGACATTGGGTACAAAAGAGCTGTGGAGTCACAAACCAATGTTATCTTCTATTTTAGATCATTCGGAAGATTTTAATAACTCTAATTTAGCAGAAGCTGGATTAAAATACCATTAAATTGGAAACGTATAATTTTCCTCTGACATAAGGTGATATGTTATCTAGGGTTTTGGTTGTGAATTTAATTAGTCATAAATGTCTTAGCCCTGAACATTTTTGAAAAACCCAGGCCAGAGTTTTCTAGCCATACTGTTATTACAAAGCTTAAAGATCTGAAAATCTTTTTCAGTGGGCATCCACTTTGTGGTTGATGTGGCTTACTGGAAATTACTGCTAAAACCATATATTATTTTTAATAGGAAACATACTGTCTGTGCTATTAATGCAGGACATTGTAAGCACTGATTTGATTTTGCCAACAGGATAATATTTTCAATTCTACTTCCTTTCACATGGAAATGTGTAAATATTTCAGCCCAAATGTTTTCATGGATACTGATTTTTGCCTTCATTTAAAATTTCTTTTACATATATTTTCATAAGACAAACTCATCAAATCAGTACTCTCTATTTATGACTTTAAATATTCTACCAAACTTTATTACTGAAAATTAGTTTTCCAACTCTATATAATTATGTGGGAAAAAAAAAAACCCTAAATTACTTTAATTTTAAATAGTGGCTCCATTAAAAGATTATTCCTACAAGTAGATATATTTTAAATTTTCAAAATAAAAAGTATATTCATTTGATTTTTCTATATTTTTCACATCTTACATTGATTTAGTGAGTATAAATTTTAATGACATGCTTTTTAAATTTTTGTTAATTAAATCTTCAAAGCCAAAATTTTTGGTACTCTATTTGTTGAATATTTGAGCGTAAGATTTCCAACAATTTTTAAATTAAAAGACGAAGAAATTTAGAGAGTCCTTTATAAGCAAGACCTCTTTCAAAGCTATTGCAATAGGAGAGAAAGGCCAAACTGAGTCTAAACTGAACAATACTGAAACAAAGTGCTGGAGAGATTTTACAATCTTAAACAAGGAAAATCATAGGCCATCTATATTTGCTATTGCCCTTAACCAAAGCAAAAAAAAATTCATATTATAACTTCATGACCAGAGATAGTTATACAGCTTAGAGCAGGGAACCTACCTAAGTTAGTTCTTCTTTCCTACAGACACTGAGAGAAAGAGAAGCATTACTTTCTTTGACAATTATATTTCAAAAGGATGTTTCCTTGTTCCTTGAGAAATATGGCAAGGGCTTTTAAAAAGATTTGTATCTCAAAGTTTCAGAGAAGGAATTTGCAATTAGAACTGTCCTAAAGTAAATGCTTTACTTTGAAAGTAATGGGAAGGGAAATCAGGGACTTAGAGTCAGAAAGATGACTGTTTAAAATTTGATCAAGCTGAGGAAAATATGGTTATCTAGGTTATTATCCTTGTCAAACTGGGATATTAGATCATTCTAGCCAAAAATAATTGTCAATGTTTCTTCACAGTGTTTATAATTGGTATTGCTAGTAAACGTTTTTCTATTATACATTTGTAGCATTCTTTAATATTTCTTTATTGCCAGATTACTTGCTTCTATTACTTTGTTGTTTAAATATGTCCTAAGTGTGCATTGAACTTTCTATGTTGCTCACACGCACTTCTTAGAGAATGCACTTCTATAAATTAGTGCTTCATTGTGTATGATGTACACCTTCCTAACTGAGACCATACAAAATGATTCTACATCTCAATTTATGCTCAATGGGATAGAGTGGAATCAGGTTGAAAAAAATATCATCCAGAGCCTGTCAGAAAACTATTATTCCTTCATCCAGAATAACATGATTAACTGTTCCATGTGAATTCCTCTCTTGAGTTAGAACTTATACAATAAAAGAATATTGACAATTAATTGTGGTAAACTGTCCTAGACTCAAAAGTTAAGGAAGCCATTTTAATCTAAAAAAAAAAAAACAAAAAACAAAACAAAACAAAAAAACACAGAAGGCAGAAAGGAAGAGTTTGTTAATTTGCAATTCTTCCTGAAGCTCATTGTGTTATTTTTATATGTTTGGTTAATTTTATTTGTTTTATTTTACTGCAGGCATATTTATCTATTCAATGAAACAACCTGTTTCCCAGCGCCTCATTATGGCATAACTTAAGTACTATTCTGCCTTCTGCAAACGTTAAGGGTCATAAACAGAATATCATGTAAAATAGCTCATTTCCTCTACATTTTGCATTATTTGAACATAAAAAAATTCTTAGGAGTGAGTTTCAAATAGAAGGGGTATTTTCCTACAAAAATATTTCCTAGTTTTATTTAGAGAGAGTAGGATTAAAACTAATGGATGGACTGTCTGCCTAAAAGTGATTTGCAGTTTGCCTTTAGTATTTTAGTAATATATAAATAAAACTTCTCACTGTCCACAATTTATATTTAGTGAGAGACCTGCTTAAAGGTGAAGGTATATTTTAGGTTTGCTATTTTAAAAAATAATAAATTTTCTTTACATACCTATCTCATATAGCTGCATACAATCTTAATAGTTTGAACTAGAGCAGAAAAGTATATTCAATTTGACACAACTTTGGAGTGCATCAAATGGTGATGAATATTTCACATTATCTAATTCTATTTGACTTGTGGAAATTTCATTTATGTAAGAAGTTGAAAGCAACATCTAAACTTATTGGAAAAATATAAACAGCCCATTTCTAGGTTGATCAGCAAGAAGGTAATGTAAAATATATGCTCCCAAGGATGTAAGCCCATATGTAGGTCTCAAATGTTTTCATTGCAATTAAAAAATAAAACATCGAAGTGTTCGTAGCAGTTTCTGTTGGTTATTTTTATTTCTGTGGGGTCAGTAATAAGATTTTCTTCATCATTTCTAATTGTGTTTATTTGGATCTTCTCTCTTTTCTTCTTTATTAGTCTAGCTAGCAACCTATCTTATTAATTTTTTAAAAAAATGAATTCATAGATTTGGTGATCTTTTGATTTTGTGTGTGTGTGTGTGTTTCTAATTTCCTTCAGTTCAGCTCTGATTTTGGTTGTATATTGACTTCTGCTAGCTTTGGGGTTGATTTGCTCTAGCTTCTCTAATTCTTTCAGTTATGACATTAGGTTGTTAATTTGAGATCTGTCTAAATTTTTGATGTGAGCATTCAGTGCTGTAAGTTTCTCTGTTAACAGTGCCTTAGCTGTTTACAGAGATACTGGTTTTATTTTTGTTATCATTAGTTCCAAAACACTTCTTGATTTCTGCTTTAACTTCTAGACTTTTTAAAAGAAGACACACATGTGGCCAAGTATATGAAAAAAAGTTCAGTATCACTGATAATTAGATAAACACAACTCAAAATCATAATGAGATAGCATCTCACACCAGTCAGAATATCATTAAAAAGTAAAAACAAACACACACAAATAAACAACAACAACAAAATAGATGGGCCGGGTGCAGTGGCTCATGTCTGTAATCCCAGCACTTTGGGAGGCCGAGGCGGGCAGATCATGAGGTCAGGAGATTGAGACCATCCTGGCCAACATGGTGCAACCCCGTCTTTACTAAAATACAAAAAATCAGCCAGGCATGGTGGCACATGGTTGTAACCCCAGCTACTCGGGAGGCTGAGGCAGGAGAACCGTTTGAATCGCGAGATGGAGCTTGCGTGAGTAGAGATCGTGCCACTGCACTCCAGCATGGGCGACAGAGTGAGACGCCATCAAAAAAAAAAAAAAAAAAGAAAAATGCTGGCAAGGTTGTAGAGGAAAGGGAACACTTATACACTGTTGGAAGCAGTGTATGTAAGTTAATCCATTGTGGAAAGCAGTAATGCCAATTTCTCAAATCTCAAAGAGCTGAAAGCAGAACCACTAAGCAACCCAGCAATCCCATTACTAGGTGTATACCCAGAAGAATATAAACCACTGTACCATTGTGTCCAGAACTGGTTCCTTCTGGTGGGTTCTTGGTCTTGCTGACCTCAAGCATGAAGCCATGGACCCTCATGGTGAGCGTTATAGTTCTTAAAGATGGTGTGTCCAGAGTTGGTTCTTTTCGATGTTGCCACCTGTCCGGAGTTTCTTCCTTCCAATGGGTTCCTGGTCTTGCTGACTTCAGGAGTGAAGCCGCAGACCTTCAGTGTTACAGCTCATAAAGTTAGTGCAGACCCAAAGAGTGAGTAGCAGCAAGATTTATTGTGAAGAGCAAAAGAACAAAGCTTCCACAGCATGGAAGAACCTGAGTGGGTTTCCACAGCTGGAGCCTGTGAGCTTTCATTCCCTCATTTGGCCCCACCCACATCCTGCTGATTGATCCATTTTACAGAGTGCTAATTGGTCCATTTTACAAAGTGCTGATTGGTCTAGTTTTACAGAGTGCTGATTGGTGCATTTACAAACCTTTAGCTAAACACAGAGCTCTGATTGGTGCATTTTTACAGATTGCTGACTGGTGTGTTTACAAATCTTTAGCTAGGCACAGAGCGCTGATTGGTGCATTTTTACAGCTGATTGGTGTGTTTACAAACCTTTAGCTAGACATAGAGTGCTGATTGGTGCGTTTTTAGAGTGCTGAGTGGTGTGTTTACAAACTTTTAGCTAGACACGGAGGCTGATTGGTGCCTTTACAATCCTTTAGCTAGCTAGACAGAAAAGTTCTCCAAGTCCCCACCTGACCCAGAAGCCCAGCTGGCTTCACCTCTCACTGTAAAGACATGTGAATGCTAATGTTTATTGCAGCACTATTAACAATAGCACAGACATGGAATAAACCTAAGTGTCCATAAATGGTGGGCTGGATAAAGAAAATACAGTGTATATATACTATGGGATACTATATAGCCATAAAAACGAACAAGATTATGTCTTTTGTGGGAACATGAATGGAGCTGGTGGCTATTATCCTTAGCAAACTAACCTGAGAACAGAAAAATAAATACCACATATTTTCACTAAAGGATGAGAACTGATGCACACAGAGAAGGGAGCAATAGGCACTGGAGTCTACTTGAGGGTGGAGGCTTTGAGAGGAGGGAGAGAAGGAGAAAAGATAACCATTGTATACTGGGTTTAATATCTGGGTGATTAAATAACCTCTACAACAAACCCACATAACATGAATTCACCTATGTAGTGAACTTTCACATGTACCTCCGAGTCTCAAATAAAAGTTAAAAAATTATATTATTCATAAAGTTAAATGGTCCATAACTCTTATCCCTGAAGATCCAGTTTCTCTTTGTTCTTTTGTTTAGGGAATAAGAATATCCCTCTTAAAAGATCTTTGTCAAATTCACAGTGATGGACTCTGGCAGCTGTCGTGATTAGTTATACTTCACTACCCTACTTCCACTAACTTAATGGTATGTTTGAAGTACACTTTCAAATTGGCAGCTGTCAGGCAGGTTCCAATAACTCCTATTAGCTGCAGACCACTTAAGCTGGTCACCAGGTACTGTAATCAGCATCCCATGATTTTCCCATGTGTATTCAATTATAGTTGGGAGATGGGGCTAATTATAACTTAACATTGCAAATTTGGGCGTCTCATTTTAAAACACTTAATTTAAAGGGGTCTGGAAGATCATAGCCACAAATATGCTCTTGCTGATAATTTCCTCACAATATATTCATTAGTGTTTTAGGAATACAAATTCTATCAGATCATGTTTGCTTTCCCACCAAATATGGGAAATCACAGTCGATATCTGTTTAGAAAACCACACTTGGATTACAAAAGGTAAGCTGCATGAAATATTGACAGTTTCACTATCAATATCACACATGAATATATGAGAAATATATTCAAAAAATCAAGGACAATTTCACTATCAATATCACATATCAATATATGAGAAATATATTCAAAAAAATCAAGGACAGTTTCACTATCAATATCACACGTGAATATATGATAAATATATTCAAAAAAATCAAGGACAGTTTCACTATCAATATCACATATCAATATATGAGAAATATATTCCAAAAATCAAGGTCAGAACGGAAGTCAAGTACATGAGGCACTAATTATTTATCCTAAAGAGTTTTCTAGTTTTTTACTGATTTTTCATGTGACTTAGAAATTAATACAAATGCACCAAATGAACAAATTTGACATTTTGCCAAATGCCTTTATTTCTTTTTATAATAAATCTTTTTATTGAAATCTCTAGAGTATCGAGTTGTTAGCAATAGAAACAAGGCTGATTTTGTTTGTTTGCTTGTATTTGTGTGTGTACACCAGAATTTATTTCCATGTCTGAAAAAAAGCCAATTTTTACATCATCTTATTTATTCCCCTCCTACTGAATAATAATTCTTAGCTTTTTTTTTTTTTTTTTTTTTTTTTGGGACAATCTTGCTTCGTCGCCCATACTGTAGTGCAATGATGCGATCTTGGCTCACTGAAACCTCTGCCACCTGGATTCAAACGATTCTCCTGCCTCACCCTCCTGAGTAGCTGGGACTACAGGCATGTGCCACAACCTCAGCTAATTTTTGTATTTTTAGTAGAGACAGGGTTTCACCACGTTGGCAAGGCTGGCCTCGAACTCCTGACCTCATGATCCACCCGCCTCGGTCTCCCAAAGTGCTGGGATTACAGGCGTGAGCCACCACTCCCTATTTTTAAACAACCTAAAGCATTGTTAATAGAAACAGATCTTGTTTCAAGTGTCTTTACTGAGGTAAAATGTTAAACTCAAGGCTGTAAAGGATTAAAATTGATACAATTTATTAAGTTTCTGCTATATGGTTGTAAATGTACTAAAAGTTTATATACATAATCTAATTATATTATTACAATATATTTAAGAGTATTATCATTATAAAGACAAAAAAGTATTATTAAAAATATAAAATAATTTGTCAAGGCCACACAATTGATAAAAGCAATAATTTGGTTCTAACCTTAATTTATTTAACTTCAGAACTCAGGATCTTAATCATTGTTTTATACTATGTGTGTCCAGATATAATGAGAAATGAAACAGATATATTAGAATGATGGTCAATACTGGTATTGGGTTTTAAAAATTTTTGGAATAATTAACATATTCTCCCATTTCCTATTCTCTCTTAAATATAACATTGTTTTATTTTATATTTAAAATATAACAATGAATTTTAATACAACATTATTCTTAGGTATCAATCATAGCAAATGCCCTTTCACAAGTAAGGCAATAATGTGAGAGTTGTGACCAGGTGAACAATATTACATTTCCAGTTATGTTACTTAAATCATAATTAGATATGTGGGAAATTTTTGTGTAGAATTAAGATATGAGAAAGCCAACGTTTTCAATACTAGTTGGCTAGGTTTCCTTAAGGAGATGAGGTGGGATTATATCTACCAGGAAATATAAACATAGCCCTACATGGGGGAACAGGACCTAAAAAAATAAGTTATTAAATTTTTAAAAAGTGGTATTTACTCTTGAATTAGCTATCTCACATTAACTAACTGTAAGTTTGGATGAAACACATCAAATAGCTGTTTTCTGATATTGGACAATAGAATGTCAATTAATCTAACAAAAAATGAGAGGGAGAAAAAGCAATAGGGTACATTAACCCAAGACAGATCATAGATTCTTATAAACTAAAATTAAGTAGACTTAAACAAAGAGTAATAGAATATCTTTGTCACTTTATGGTAGTCACAGATTTCTGAGAGCATAGAAAAGCTAAAACTTAAAAAAAAATAAAAGAACAAAGTGATACATAATCTCAGAAGTTCTTCCCTATAGCATACACTGAAAACACATAATATGGACCTATAACTAATATTCCAGAAGTCGATATACAATATATAAAATAGTATATAATACACAATTAATTTAAAGATAGTGGAATAAAGAAACACAAAAGCAATGGGGCACATTAACTGAAGATCATAGAGTGAGTTAGACCATAGATTCTAACATGGAAACTAAAACTATAAGTTATCTTAAAGAAAGAGTAGAAGAATATCTTTATTGCTTTAAGGTAGTCACAGATTTCTAAATGTGCATAAAAGCCAAAACTTAAAAAGAAACATCAAAGGAAAAATTGATAAATTTGACTTCAAATTGTCAAAAAAAAAAAAAAATTCTCAAAAGTACTGAAAACCAGGATGACGTTAGTAGAAATGGTAAAGGAGAAAATTCTGAAAGTCCATCTTTCCACCAAAGCAATGAACAGAGGTAAAAACTGTCAGAATCACCTTTGTTAGAAATCTGGAGTCTAATCGAAAGCTTACAATAACGAGAAAAACTCTAAATCAAGGAAAAAAGCTGACTCTTGATAAGAGAGGTTTGAGGTCATTTGACTTCCCCTTGTATCATTCTCCACTTCCAGCTTTGTGGCAGCCTTGAGGACGGCCTTCATTCCTGATATGTACCTAATACCGAGGTATCAGTTGGTTTATTTTGACCTGGCCAATGGTTTCCTGAAGGACCAGATAAAGTGCTTGCCTTTATTTCATCTGACTTGGAACTTATCAGTTATTACCATAGGTTAAGCCATGAAATACATCTCAATCCATTTTAATAGATTAAAATCATAGCATATACCTTCTTGAACCAAAATAAATGAATCTTAAAATCAATAACAGAAAGAAATCTGGAAAATACACAAGTATGGGGAAATTAAAGAACACTTAATTTAAACAAAATAATAGCTCAAAGAAGAAATCACAAGGGAAATTTAAATTATATTGAGGTTAATGAAAGCACAGAATACTAAAACTTAATGCAACAGAGTGAAAACAGTGTCTTAGTGAAATTTACAGCTGTTAAGGCCTCCAAAGAGAAGAAAGGTTACAAATCGATAATCTAAACTAATACTTTAAGAAGTTAGAAAAAGAAAAGGAAACTAAACCTAAATCAAACAGAAAAAAAGAAGTAAAAGATATAATAGATAAATGAGACAGAACACACACAAACAACAGAATCAATGAAACCAAAAGTTGGCTCTTTGAAGAAATAAAGAAAAAGACAAATCTTTAGTTAGACTGACCAAGAAAAGTAGAGAGAAAATTCAAATTATTAACATCAGGAATAAAATTTGGAATATTACTACCAACCTTTAAAAATATTGAAAGGGTTATAAGATAATATTATGAGCAATTGTGTGTTACTAAATTAAATAACCTAGAAAAAATAGACAAATTTCTAGAAGCACACAAGCTGACACAAGTGAAAATAGTCAATATCTGAATTAACTTTATAGGAAGTAAAATGACTGAATCAGTAATCAAAAAAAATAATAATTCAACAAAGTACAGTGCAAGTTTGTTTCACATGTAAATTCTATGAAATGTTGAAAGGGAATTAGTAAAATCTTTCTAATACTGTTTCAAAATAAAATAAAAAGGAAGAAAGAAAATAAAAGAAAGGATCGGGGAGCTTCCTAATTCATTCTAGCATTACTTTAATACCAAAATGAAACAAAGATGCCACAAGAAAACAAACACTGTAGACCAATATCTATTATAAATGTAGATGCAAACATCATCAAAAATGCTGTAAACAAATCCAGCAATATATTAAAAAGTTTATACATCATGACAAAGTAAAATTTATTTCAGGGAAAACAAATGGGTTAAACGTATGGAAACCCATCAATTTAGTACACCATATACTTAGTATAAAGGGGGTAAAACATTTGTTCTCAGTGGATGTAAAACAAAAGCATTTGACATAATCCAGTTTCCTTTCTTAATTTAAAAAGAAAACATCTTTTTAAAAGAAAGGAATGTTCTTAACTTGTTAAAGGGCATCCACGGTAATCTCACGGTAAGAGACCAAAATATTTTGTCCTAATATCAGGAATGAGACAAGATTTTCACTCTCTCGCTAAGACCAAGACAAAATATTTATTCTTGGCATTTCTATTTAACATTATCCTGGAATTTCTAACCAGAACAATTAGGTTAAAAAAAAAAAAAAAGCATCTAAATGAAAAAAGAGGAAAAAAAAATCTCTTCACAGATAATCTTACATGCTGAAAATCCTAAGGAATCTACGCATACTTATACACACACACTCAACAGTTTCATTTTTAAATTCATTAATATGAAAATTTAGCCAATGAACTGTAAGACTTGTACACTAAAAGCTATGAGACACTGTTAAAATAACTCAAAGAGCATCTAAACAACTTGAAAGACATCCCATGCTCATGGATTGAAAGACTTAATATTGTTAAGATGACAATACTACTCAAATTAGCCATAGGTTCAATGAAACCACTATTAAATTCCTAACTGCCTTTTCTTTTTGCAGGTACATAAAGCTGTTTTTTAGTTGATTATGAAATTGTAAGTGTCCCCCAATTGCCAAAACCATCTTGAAATACAAGAACAAGTTTGGAATACCCACGCTTCACAATTTCAAACATACCAGAAATTTGCCGTGATTAAAAAGTATGCTACTTACATAAGGGCACAGATATAGAGGAAATAGAATCCTGAAATAAACTCATATTTCAATAGTAAGTTGACTTTCAACCATGGCGCAAGGACCAATGAATGGAAAAAAATAGTGTATTTCACAAATGCATGCCACATGCAACAATATGAATTTGGAGCTCTATCTACCCCATATACAATTAATTGAAAATAAATAAAAAACCCTAAATATTGGGGCTAAATTATAAAACTATTAACATGAGTGGGGTATAAATTTTTATTATCTTGAAGTGGGCAACACTTTTTGAAGTGTAACACAAAAAGCACAAGAAACAAAATTTTAAAAACAGATTAAGTGGACTTCACCAAAATTAAAAACTTTTTAAGAAGTCTATCAAGAAGGTCAAGAGACATGAAATGGGAAAAAATAATTGCAAATCATACATCTGATAAATATCGAGTATTGAGAATATAAAATACTCTTACAACTCAATAACAGAAAGACAAAACAACCTAATTTAAAACTCGGCAAATGACTTGAATACACGTCTCTCAAGAAGATATAGATATTTCTAAGAGGCATGTGAACAAATGCCTGTATCATTAGTCTTGAGAGAAACACAAACCAAAATCTCAATGAGATACACCTTCACACCCATGAGGGCAGGTACTCAAAGAAACTGAAAAAAAAAACAAGTGTTAACTAGAATACAAACATTAATAACCCCCATCTAATACTAGTGGGAATGTAAAATGGTATGGCCACTATGGAAAACAGAAGTATATCAAAGAGAAATAAAATCTAATACTAGTGGGAATGTAAAATGGTATAGCCACTATGGAAAGCAGAAGTATATCAAAGAGAAATAAAAATAGTTGTTCAAAAAAATAAAGAAAAAGACAACTAGTGCATTGGTATTAGTTCATTCATTGCAATATTGTTTGTAATAGCTTAAATTGAAAACACTCCAAATGCCCATCAACTGATGTATCGATAAACAAAATGTAGTACACACATATCAAAATATTATTGATCCATATAAAAGAATAAATGTCTTATTTGCTCCAACATAGATGAATCAAATTTCTGAAACAGACACTTCATAGTGTCAATAAGCATATAAACATACTCAAAATTGACTTCAGCCTAAGTAAGTCATCACATTATTCTGAGAAATGTAAATTTTGCCATATTTGTTCTCTGCTTTGTCCTTTTCATTGTACACTCAGAGGCAGTCATATGTTTCTAATAATGTTTCTCAGATCTTGGGGCAATGTTGTGGCCAATAAATACATACCTGAATCTCTCTTTCTCTTTTTTTTCTCTTTCACTAAACTTCACCTTTTAAAAGTCGTTAACATTATTTACAAAAAATAAATAGTTTACTCTTTTAGGGTGTATTTGCTCTATCAGTATAACCTCTTAAGGCATACTTAACTTTGTAATTCACTTAGTATCCTTACTTATAAAAATATGTAAATGCAGATAACATATGATGACAGTTACTACAAATACATTCAAGACAGATACTATTCAAAGCTTTCAATTTTTGTGTCGGGGGGCATGGAGCTGTAGAGACTGACCATAAATTATCCTAATTCACCAAATGAAGTTAATGGACCCATCATGTGGCATGTGAGACACTGTAAGTGAAAATACCCATTATATTTGTTGCTTAAACATGTTATTTTCTTCCTTTGCTTTCTTAAATGCTTTACTTTAAACAAGTCTTCTCCAACCCGTGCCCTGTGGGCCGAAAGTACCCCAGAATGACATTAAATGTAGCCCAACACAAATTTGTAAACTTTCTTAAAGCATTATGGGTTTTTTTGTGATTTTTTTAGCTTATCAGCTATCATTAGTGTTAATGTATTTTATGTGTGGTCCAGGAAAATTCCTCTTCCAATGTGGCCCAGGGAAGCCAAAAGATTGGATAGCCCTGCAAACTATTAGAATAGCTGGTATAAGACATGAAATAATGGTCCAGGTACACTGATTCTTATATTAAATTATTTTAATTGTATAATGATTAAGTAAATTGTTATTTATTTCTTCTCATACTAAGAATACCATATCATGCTTTTTGGTGATGAGATTGAGCAGTTATATTATAGAAAAGTCCATATAACAATATTTGATCAAATACACATTAGATTTAGTTAAATATTTATACATGGAAATAGCTCGGCTTTTCTCACCAATAATTACTTTGGAAAGAAAACATGTTCTATTAAAAAGTAATTCATTAGTGTGACTTACAAAATATTAAAAAATACACAAAGAAGAATTGGTTAAATATTCTCAAAACTCCTTTACAGTTGGCTAAAGAATACAAAATATTCTTATGAAAAATTTTGCTACCAGTTTCTAATAACATTAACACTCACTTGTTAAGTCTTCATCACGAGCCTAAAATACATGCTTCTGCCTATAAACTAGAGCCAGTACATGGCTTATCTTCTTTTATTTTTCTTTGTAAACACTGTCCTGATTTCCTTCATATATTTAATTAATGCTTAAGCACTCCAGTTTCTGTAACACATTTCATACAACTACATTAGCTTTGCTTATTGTGATAATCATTTAAATATGTGTCATCATTTTGTTGCCTGGCATAGTGCTTTCTACATAGCTTGCTAACACACAATTGCATTTGGACAGAATCAATAGTATATTTGTTGATTCTAAGAACACAGGATAGAAGAATCCTGAATTAAGGAGACAATATGGAATGGATTTTAAGGAAGCTACATGCAGGGTATAAGTGTAGTTTCAGCGCCTCATTTGTAGTTCCCCTCTTCTTCACTCTAAGTCGTCCCATTCATGTACAAGATTTTATTATTAACCAGTCCCACTGTCTCTTTTCTGGATACTAAAATATTCTTTGTACTGCAGCCACAGCAGCCTTCTTGAATTTCAAATCTTAGTAAGTAACATTCCCACCCCCATTTGAAAATCTTTAATAGCTTCCATTCGGCTCTTCATGAAGGTAAAGATAGTAATAATTATTGTAATAGTATTGCATAATCTATCTCTTAGACTACATTTAATTTCACTCCTTATCCCCTGCCTTGTCAACACTTTCTATCCTGATGCTGTACTACTATGTCTTTTATCGTGTAGGATTTTGTAATTTTCCTTGATACAATGTATCACAAGTTGATATTTTTAAAAAGGATAGAAATTCAGTTGAAAAAACCTTCTTTTGGATAGGAGATTACAATTGTACGTATGATGATATACATGCAATTTTTATCTTCCAGAAATAAATAAGTTACACAATGTTTTTCCGGAAAATATTTCAGGAAATTCAAAATGGATAAAAATGATCAACGTAACTCTAAGGTATTGTGCCTATGCCTGAAACTCGGTTTGAAGCTTAAAGAAAAACTCTAGTGCTTTCCTTACTTTCTTCCCAATCTGCCCAACACCATGCCATGATATGAACCAGATATTATAATGCAGAAGCTGAAAAAGGTTCCTTTCTCTCCTTTCCTCCCGGAAGCAATGACTCCCTCTCCCTGATCCTTCCCACCAAGTGCTTCTCACTTTCAAGCTGCTCAGAAACCCACCGCTTTCTTCTTAATTAAATTATTCTTCAACCAGAACAGTTTTGAGGAACACATGAGGTCTCTATGTGAGTCACAGGAGAGCTTTTAACTGGCTTTCAAGAATGGCGATAAACAGCCTTTAAGATATTTTAAATACCAAGGGAGAATGCTTAAGAGTGTTAGTAAGAGCTTTGAATTTAGAGTCAGATTTGAATTTCTCACTAAATGAAATCACTCATTAGCGTCATGTTACAAATAAAGTACCCACATGACCTATATATAAAACACTGCCTTTTCTTTCCAGATGTAGTTGGGCAATTCTCTAATAATGCTATGAAAGCGAAACCTAGCATAGACGGTAAGTGCTTAATTTATGTTTGAATAAATATAGATATTCTTACTTCCATTTTTCTTGTACTTTTTCCATTCATGGATAACTGATGTTTTACTTGATTTTAACATTTCAAACATATTGGATTCACAAGGAGGATGCTGTTGTTTCCCCCCAGTCACAAACGTCCTTAAAAGAGGCACTGCTGATGCTCCCAACAGACAGAAATCCTCTTCAGATTTTAATGACACAATGTCCTTGTATTAGTCCGTTCTCATGCTACTATAAAGAACTTCCAAGACTGGGTATTTATAAAGAAGAGAGGTTTAATTGATTCACAGTTCCACATGGTTGCCGAGGTCTCAGGAAACTTGCAATCATGGTGGAAGGAGAACCAAACACATCCTTCTTCACATGACGGCAGGAAGGAGGAGCGCCCAGAAAAGAGGGAAAAAACCCTTACAAAATCATTAGATCTTGTGAGAACTTGCTCACTATCATGAAAACAGCAGCTTGGGGGGAGCTGCCCTTATGATTCAATTGCCTCCCACCAGGTCCCTCCCATGACACGTGGGAATTATGGGAACTACTTATGGGATAAGATTTGGGGACACAGCCAAACCGTATCAGTTCTTATCGTTCCTTTTCCCCCATCCCAGTAGTAAAACCTATTCTCAGATGTTTTGTGTACTGCAGTCTGTGTTTGTGTTTATGTGTATATAAGCAGGTTATTACACTGAAACTTTAGATGCAATACTTCTACAACATGAATATTTGAGCAGTTCCCTCTAGTCTTCATTTAAAAGGGCTGATTTTTATAGACTCGTTGTGGAGGCCTACAAGTCAATGCCCCTGCTGCTTACTTACCAGAAAACTCCAACCCCCTTTCTTGCTTTGATGATTTTCATGTAAACTTCTCCCCATTTTCTAAACATGGCCTATCTTTCTAGAAGTTTACCAGACCTTCTTAAAACTAAATGTAGAAAACTCTCTCTTCATTCTGGCTGCAATTTTTATCCCCTGACTAGGAACATGACAACAGCTTGGCAGGCGATGGGAGGGCTATAAAGAAATTCTTTCTTTAGGCTGAGGATTGGCAAACTACGGCCTTTCAGCCCAATCTAATCTTGATGTTTTTGTACAGCTATGAACTTAGATAATTTGTTCTTTTCAAATTATTTTAAATAATCAAAGATATTTTGTAAAATGTAAAATTATATACAATTCAAATTTCCGCATCCAAAAATACATTAGAAAATAGTCATGCATAATTATTTACATATTGTCTGTGGTACAATATATAAAACTGAATAGTTGCAACAAAGATTATATCCCTGTGAAACTAAAATACTTACTATCTGACCCTACAGAACAAAGGTTGCTGATACCTTCTTTAAAAATAGAATTGACTCTTACATGATAAAGGTAAAGATAATAACCTTAAATGATAAGGAGAAATACCATTTTATAGCGTTCTAGTATTAAAATTATCCAAAGAAAAACAGAGGGACTTTTGGTTTACGATACTTTCAGGGTAACAGAGTGCTGAAAGATCAGGGACTCCAATAAGAAAAGATGCGACCAGAGGTAGTATTAAGCAAGAAGATCAATATGCATGGTAATACTTAGGTAGCTACTAGAAAAAATGTCTAAAGACCATTCAGATAGCATACATAGATAACTTTATCTTGTGTTTGGAAAAGCCCCTTAATGGCTTAAATTTAAAAACCAATATGACATTGGAAGGAGAAAACATTAAATCTGTAGCATCAGAATATGCTCATTATTTGTCTTGACTTTGTAAGCATAGAATCAGTGTCAACCTGAGAAGTGGAAGATTTTTCATAGGAAGACAAAGCAAAAACGATGTTGCATTTACCTTTCTGTCATGTCTAGAGGGACAGATGAAAGAAATCTTACTTCATTTTCAAAATCAAATTCTCAAAACATTTTTTAAAGATCAAAAACAAAAATCATGTATGAATTATGTGTTACTATGGCTCCATATATCATCTTAATGAGAAAAGTGATAAATCCAGGCTAGTTTTGTAGCATCTGGAAGCATCAGCATTGCACATGTTAAAATGTATTGTTTTGGATGTATCTAAGACCAGTAAGTAAAAGAAGAGTAGTATGGTGAAATTAACACTATCCTGATAATAGACAAGCTTGAAAAAACTCACTGAGCTTAGAAACATTGCATATTATAGATGGAGAGAGGGGGACAAATTGCTTCAACTGCAAACAATGAACAGTAAATTTTCTACAGAAAATATAAGAACAGTAATAAAATCCATTACAGTTAGACTACGTTTTATTATCTCCAAGTACCGGTACATCTTTAAAAAGTCATTGATAAAATACTCCAAAAATATCTTTCCTGGTACTACATTTTAATAATTTGCTCTTGTTACAGTTAAAATTGTATAGAGAGATGTGCTTCAAATTAGCATATCTTATTACCTGTCCTCTAGTAAACATTTTGTTCTAAATAGAAGTTAATATAGGCAAGTACCACTTATACAGACAACACCTAACCCAATATCTGGACTCATGTACATGAACTCACTTTATGAGTGAATTAGGTGGCTAGAGACAGTTTGTGACTCTAACCTCTGTAGCCTTATATACTTCTATTTATATGTATATACATACAGTATTCATGTGTATGCATATACAGTATGCATAACAATAGGTTACAGTGCAAAGTAAGCAATGTTAATGGTTGTAAAGACAAGAAATATAACTAGAATTATTCAATTTACTCATTTTGTGTGACCACTTAGAAATTTGCATTTAAAATTTGAACCAGAGAAACACAGTGAGAACTACCCATGAGATATTATGAATTTGTAATCACTATGTACACATTTGAGCTTACACTGGTGAATTTGAATATCTTTAAAATTAAAATTGTTTCTACTTTATATTTATTTTTTTTGGCAGTTACACTAAATGACATAAAGCACTTCCAGGATGGCAAAATGAGAGCCTTTGTAAACCCATTCCTCCATTAAAGTAATAAGAACACTGTCAAAATTATCAAAATCAACTTTTACTGAACTCTAGAAGTTATACAAAGGCTTGGTAAATTCTGAGAGGTGTTTACTAAAGAAAGATTGCATAGTCACTAAGTACAGATAACTTCATGACCTTTTAACTGGACTTAGTCACATCTTCCTCTCCCCATCTCCATACAAACCTTGAAAAGAAGCATCCTCACAACTGTAGTGGCTATGAAAACCAGACTTGCAGCAATTGACAGGGAAGATTGGTGTGGAGTTCATCAAAGATTTGTATCCACCGAGCATGACATGATTTCATCTTTTTTATAAATGCTTAGAACATCCTCATTTGTAGAACATTGCCATTATTTGACTTGATGCAAAGTTCCCTCCAATATGGGGAAAGTCCTATCTCCAGGAAGTTTGTTGAGAATAATCAGTGGAAGTTGTCTAATATTACAGCTTCCTGAAGCGGTAAATAGGAGGATTTAAAAATTTCTATAATACTCCTGAAGACATTGCAGGTGGTTCACATGCCCAGGAAACATCTTGAGGGGCCCAGTCTTCCAACTCTGGCTTAGCCTGAGGTCCTGAAGAGAAGTGTAGGGTAAGGCAGAGATGCATACTGCCTGATTGGTGAATGTGTCCCAACGCACATGGAGGTCTCAGCAAATAATAAAATAATTATTGATTCAAGATATTCAAGGAAATCCCTCATTGATCATTTGCTACTGTTAACCTAACAACGTGGAGTCCTCAGTAGCTGCACACTGCAAGAAATGCAAAGTTCAGGAAGGTTATGAAACATACAAAGACAAACAGAAAGGACAACAAACCCAGTCCTGCAGAGAGAGCAGAGAATCCTGCTTTCTAGAGTTTCCACATTATATTATCTAAATTGTTTTATTTTCAACCAAAAATGACAAGCCAAGTAAAGAAAGAGGAAAAATTGGCCAATATAGAAAAAGAGTAGTCAATAGAAAACTGTCTCTCAGGTGGCCTAGATATTTGACATACTAGACAAGAAGCCTTTAAATCAGCTATTTTACATATTTTCAAATCCCTAAGTAAGCCATGTTTAAAAATTGAATAAAAGTATAGGAACAATGTCTAACTAGTAAATAGTATCAATAAAGACATAGGCATTGTAAAATATAACTAAATATAAATTTTGGAATTAAAAAGAAATGAAAAAATTACTAAAGGGTCTTAATAGCAAGAGTGATACTGGCAAAAGACAGAATCAGTGTACTTAAATACAGGTCAATTGAGATTATCCAGTATGAAACACAAAATTAAGAAAAATAATGAGGAAAATTGAACAGGTCCTTAGAGACCTGAGGGACATCATCAAGTGTATAGGACTGAAGTTCTGGAAGGAAGACAGAGAGAGAGAGTGCAAAATTATTATTTGAAGATATAATGGCCTACAACATTCCACATTTGATTTTAAAAATTAATGTGTACCCCCAAGTTGCTCAATAAACTCTACATAGAATAAACCTAAAGAGATGATACTAGATACATCACAATCAAACTACTAAAAGAAAAAGACAACAGAACATCATGAAAAGTATAAGAGAAATATGATTTGTTATATAACGGTATCCTCAAAAAGATTAATAGCTGACATTTCATTAGAAATCAAGAAGACCTAAGGTCAGTGAAATGACATAGTCAAAGCATTGAAGAAAAAACTATTAACCTAGAGTTTGACATTCAGCAAAACTATACTTTTAAAATGAAGAAGCTTCAGTCTACCAAACTATAATAATACCATTTCTCCCAGGTTTTTCTTTTCACAACTAAAAAAGCCCTGGACATAACACAGTAAACAAACATTAAAAGTCGGAAGTCTGCCTAAGTACCTAATTATTACCTAAGTACTCACTGCAAGAAACAAAATTACCGTGAGTTTCCTGTTTTGTTTTGTTTATTTCTTCCCATATATCCTTGAGAGGGCACTGTGGAAGACACCAACACAGAACCGGTACCAGGCATTGGGAAATAAACAACAGCAGTAATAACAACAACAAAACTCCAAGAAAAACTCACTCCCCTGCGAAAAAACTGACCTAACAACAGAACACACATTTTTGACAACACTCATTTATCTTTAGCCAAATCCTTGTTAAAAAACAAATACCATAACCTACTCCACACAGTCTCACTAGGCCTAACAACAAATTGATCTTCCACCCCACACCCTTCACTTCCTATGGAAGCAAGAAGTGCAATCAATTCCTCTGCTGGATGGTGTTTATCAGGTTAAAAAGGGAACTAATCATTCATCCCCTGGTGGGAGGAAGCAAACAGTCCTTCTCTCACCCCACATGAGCAGTGTTAGCACTTTGAGCAGGGAGCTGCACCACCTGGGTGAAGCAGGCAGTGCTCTGATTCCCTTAACAGGTAGTGTCAGTATGGTCCATTGGCAAACGGAGACCCACTCCCACACACTAGCGGTAAGACTTAATGAGGTAATGAAAGCTGGGACTAGTCACCATTAGGCTTCACTCCCACTCTATGTCAATGAGATTCAATGAGATAGTGGAAGCTTCCCTTCCAAATCTTTCTGTCATCAACAGGGCTGAATAAAAGAGGAGAAAGACAGGACTAAAAATCACTTCACTTGCCCCTCATTCCTAGAGTTATCAAGGCCCAGTGGGAGAAATAAAGACCCACATCAAATTGGTGGCAATGAGACTGAAACAAGGCTAATTGCCTGCCCGCCCCCGCCGCCATTTTCCCTTCCCCTGTTAGCCGGGCCAGTGGGGAGTACAGGCTCCACTTCCACCTGACATCAGTGAATAAAAATAGAGTGGTGTGATTAGCATTCTTGTCTTCCTTCCTCTGCTATCAGCAATGTTCAGTAGGAACTTGAGACTTCACGATCACCTGGCACCAATAAGGAAAAATGAAATGGTGGTGAGAGGCAGGGTATGAGATAGTACAAAGCATATTGTTTCACAATTTGTAATATATGTGGCTTCTTTTGCCACAGCCCACATTTTTTTCCCGAAAAATACCTGATGATATATTTAAGTGTGTGTGTATTTTGCACATATATTTATATATACACACATGCACACTCAATAAGGTTATTTTATGCTGTAAGGTGTAAAGGTCTATGGGTTCTGACAAATGAATATTGTCATGTATCTACCATGAATTACTATACAGCATAGCTCCACCACTCTGCTGTGTGCTTCACCTATTAAAGCCCACCTCTTGCTCCATTAACAACTTATTTGTTTACTGTCTTTAGATTTGTCTTTCCCAGAATTTCATATAGAGAGTTATACAGCATATAGCCTTTCAGATTGAGTTCTTTCATTTAGCAATATGCATTTAAGGTTTGTTCATGCTTTTGAGTGACTTGAACAGTTACTACTTTTTATCACTGGATACTAATTGATTGTATGGATGCACCACATATTTTAATCCATTCACACATTTAAGGAATAACTCAGTTGTTTACAGTTTTTGGTAATTATGAATAAAATTCTTATAAACTCGTGCATGTATATTTTTGTGCAGATCTAAGTTTTTCTACTCACTTGTGTAAATATCTTGGAGTGCAAGTGCTGGATTATATGGTAAAGGAATGTTTATTTTTGTACAAAACTTCCAAACTGTATTCATGGTGGCTGTACCATTTTGCATTCCCACCAAAAAAGTGAGTAAGATGTTCGGTTGTTGGCTGGGCGCGGTGGCTCACACCTGTAATTCCAGCACTTTGAGGGGCCGAGCCGGGAGGATCACGAAGTCGGAAGATCAAGACCATCCTGCCTAACACGGTGAAACCCCGTCTCGACTAAAAATACAAAAAATTAGCCGGGCACAGTGGCGGGGGCCTGTAGTCCCAGCTACTCAGGAGGCTGAGACAGGAGAATGGCGGGAACCCGGGAGGCGGAGCTTGCAGTGAGCCCAGATCGCGCCGCTGCAGTCCAGCCTCCAGCCTGGGCGACAGAGCGAGACTCCGTCTCAGGGAAAAAAAAAAAAAAAGTGGTTCGGTTGTTTTGTTTTCTCCTAAGCAATTAGAATTGCCAGGTTGCTTTGTGTGTGTGTGTTGGCTTTTGTTTTCTGTTATGTCTGTGTGTTTGGCCATTCTAATAGGTGTTTCGTGGTATCTCATTATTGTTTTAATTTGCATTGCCCTATGACATGATATTGAGCATGTTTTCATATTACGATTGACATTTGTGTATCTTATTTGCTGCAGTGTCTGTTCAGAGCTCTTTCCAATTTTTTAATTTGGTTGTTTACTTTTTTTGTTGGGTCTTATAGTTATTTGAATTTTTTAATGCAAGGTCATTATCATAAAAGTGTTTTACAATTATTTTATCCCTGTTCATGTCTGTTTTATTTTTTACAGTATGTTTCACAGAGCAGACATTTTTGCTTTAAATAACATCCAACTTATCTATTTTTTTAATATAATGGATCATACTTTTGGTGTTGTATTCGAAAATCATCATCAAACCCAAGATGACCTGGATTTTCCCCTCTGTTTTCTTCTAGATGTTTCATAGTTTAGAATGTTATATTTAGGTCTATGATCCATGTTGAGTTGAATTTGTAAAAGGTGTAAAGTCTATGTCTAGGTTCTTTTTTTTTGTTTTTGCATATTGATACCAAACTCTAGCACCATTTGCTGAAAATATTGTTTCTGTTGTACTATCTTAGTGACTCTGTGAATAATAAGGTGACTAGATTTCTGCAGGTCTATTTCTGTGCTCTCTATTTGGTTTTGTTAATATTTATGCCTTTCTTTTGACAATATAACATTGCCTAGATTCATATACCTTTATACCACATCTTCAAATTGGTAGTGTGAGTACTCTAACATTGTACTTCTTTGTTATTGTGTTATTTTAGCTTCTTTCATTTTCATATAAAATTTGAAATGAGCTTGTAAATATCAACAAAACATCTTGTTGATATTTTGAATTAGATTTTATTAAAACTGTAGATCAATTTTGGCAGCATGGGCATTTTGACAATATTGAGTCTTCTAATACACGACCACAAACATCTCTTTTCTAATTTAGATCTTTAATGATACACATTTGTGTTTTACAGTTTTTTGCATACAAACTCCACACATATTTTGTAAGATTTATACCCGCAAATTTCAATTTTTGTTGTTCTAAATTGTATCGTTGGACAATTAAATTGCTTCTACATAGATAATAATGTCATCTTTAAAGAAATACTTTTTTCTCATGTTACCAATGTGTATTCCTTTTCTTTTTCTCTCTTTTGGACAAAATAGATCTTCCAGTACAATGTTGAATAAGAGTGGTGAGAGAAGATATTTTTAGAACTGAAGGAGGACCAAATACCCAGTCTGTTACCATTAAGTGTTATGTAAGCTGCTTTTCTTGTAACGTTGAGGAATTTATCTTTGTTCCTAGTTGTTTTACCTTGAATTGAAATTGTCAGTGCTTTTCTGCATTAATCAATATGATCATGTGATTTTTTTTCTTTTTTGGCCTTTGCTATGGTGAATTACTAATTAATTTTCAAATATTGAGCCAGATTTGCATACCTGAAATAAATTAATTTACTTTAAAGAATTGAAAACTAACTGCACGTTCTCATATTCATACCTATTAAGATTAATCTTACTGAAAGTCTAAATCTTTAAAATATCATTATTATTCATATATTTCTTATTATCCAGTACATGCCATGTTTTACACAGCTTCAGCTTCATGTATATGTCTTCTATGTTCTTTCAAGTTATATTGAGTATGATAGACGCTAAGGAAATCTTCAATTAACAGAATTCTTTTTTTGGTGCATTTTCTGTCACTTATTATGTGTATGAAATTAGAGAACAATGTTATCCCACTAAACTTCAATACATGGAAAAACGTATTTGGTAAATACGAAGGATTCTATTAATTGTAGCTGCTAGTACTAATTATTTTTATAAATCAGTTTTTAATTTTCTAATAATGCTTGAACATAATCTCCTACCTCATTTTTGTCACCTTATTAACAATGATATCTGAATAAGACTTTACAGTACTTTGAAGTCACAGTGCACTCACTATGCAATTCCTTTGATCTCTCAATGAAGGATATAAAATGAATTTTGAAAGACATATTCCTTATGAATTCTTACAAACCTTCGATCTCTAGTTTTTTGTTTAATGTTTTGGATTGTTGTTGTTGTTGTCACAAATCATCTTTTTAGTAATTTATAACTACAATTAAAGTTAACAACTCATTCACCTAATGAGTTTGATATTTTCTTTTATAGGGGGAAGTTTTATATATTTATATTTTGGGTTTTCCTGCATTGTTTGTTTACATTTTGCTGAACCTGTTATAATGAATCAAGGAAACAATGCTATAAATATATTATTGTTATCAATGACATAGTAGTATGTAAGAGGAGCTTTGTCAGAGACTGAGCAAGAAATTTACAGAATATTTCTGTCTTTTGAATGTTTCAATCCTTCTTCCAGAAGTATCATTATTTTTTTCACTAACATAATTTCCAAGCGATCATTAAAATTACCTGACAAGTATACTGAGGTTTCTCACGTTTCGCCTTTATTATTTTTCCAATTTTCTGTCCCTTGAGAAATCATGTTAAGTAGTTTAATGAGTGCTGTTTTACTACTGGCTATAATCACCACAATAAAATTGCTCTTTATTTCAGATTCACTGCAAAAATTAACTAGATTTTTGTTTTCCTTACTTCTTATTTTTACATCTGATAGAGGCTGCTAGGTCTTTTGCTTCAATGCATGTAATTATTTATATCAAGAAACTTATTAAGATAACAATGGACTAGAAAAGAATATGCTACTATCTCCACATATTACCGTTTAAGATATTTTGAAGAAAATATGCACAATCTTACAGATATTTACATTATCAATTGAGAGAGAAAGGGAGATATTCTACCTTCTTATTCATTCCCTGCTGAAAGAATATCACTATTTTCATTTACTTTTTTGACAGAAGAAACATAATACTCTACGAATAGGAAAAAAAAAAAATAATGTTCCTACCTCCAGTATGATTTCACTGTTACTAGGTTTTTCTAGAGATGTAATGTGTAAAACATTCCAGATTTGAAGTTTAAAATTTTATTTATTCTGCAACTGTTTTAAGCATAGACAAAGGATTGAAACCATTTGAATGAAATTATCTGTGTCTAATGCACTATATCTTTACTATAAAAGCCCCATTTTTGTTCACTTAATATGCCTAGCCTGTCACTAGGATGCACTTGGTGTCTGTGAAATGCCATTTCTTGTCAATTTTGGCTTCATTGCTAGAGGAGAAATTACTATTTTCTTTTCTACAAGCTAGATGCTATTTTGACATATTTTTAATGCAAATGCCCTTTTTTCTACTCTATATATTTAAAAATAAGAAATTACAAAAGAAATGTTCTCCAGACATCCCACTGCATCACACTTCCATTCCTAAGCTACCTACTGTTCTCTCCTCTGCCAAAAGTTAGCCTTTAAAACTGAATTCCTGTTTCAACCAACTCACTCATACTGCATTCTCTCATTGTATGTTTGGCTTATTAATTCTTGTAAATTTGTGAGACCTGAATTTGTACCATAATTGCTCCACATGTTTTTCAATCCACTCCACTAACCTTTTCCTTATCTTACTTATCCTATCTGTTATCCTGGAGATCAATTCAGCACTTGAGCATTTTCAGAATTTTTCCAGTCTCATCTCCCTGTTTTTCTCTGAAGGATGGCTACAACCTCTGAATTTCACCAATAACGATGAACTCATGTGTCTAAAGCCTCACGTTCAGATATTAGATTATCTCTCTCTTTGTAAATTGTACGGAAGAATGCTGAGAGATTTGGGATCGTTGAGCATACTGAAATCCATTTTCATGGTCAGGAATATGAAGAGGTAAGGGAGGACTGGGAAACTACTAATGTGGCCACATGTCTAGACAAATAGTAGGGATAAGGAGACCTTTAAAAGATCCACAGAAAGTTTTTGTAATGTCATTCTTCAACATTTTCAATTTCTTTATGTGTAAATTATACAATCACAATTGTTTATTTTGACATAGTCCCATCAGTTGCTTCTTGGGAATGTTTTATTGTTGACTTTTATCCTTTCCTTTATTGTTATTGTTTTTTGACATCGTGTTGGGAACGCCCAGGGCGATCCCCAAGTTTGATGATTTATTAGGAAGGTTCACAGGACTTAGCATACAGAGGTCCTCTTGAATAGGATTTATAAAAGGATGAAAAACACAATCAGCGAAGAAAAAAGGCACATGGAGCAAACGCCAGAAGAAACCAAGTGCCAGGTTCCATGTTCCGAGGGTTCTCTCCTGTGGTGTCAGGCAGGACATGCTTAATTCATCCAATTCCAATTGTGACAATACGTGTGAAGTGTTGCCTACCACACAAGCTCTGTTTAGAGACTCAGTGCCTGGGGAACTTACTGGGGGCTTGTCCAGTAGGCACCCTCCCCCTCACACGTTTCAAAATCCAGATTCCCAGATGAAAGGCAGGTGTCCAGCAAAAACCACGTTGAGGAGTCTAGGCATAGTGTGCCACTCTCATCGCTTAGGGAAAGTATTATATCCGTGTTGGAAATTACTTAGAATTCATGTCCAAAAATTCGGCAGAGGAAATTTCATGAGATTTTTGCCTATTTGTTTTTCCAAACAAACAAAAATCTACCAAAGTTTATTTCAGAAAATGGAGAGTATGTTATTTTGAAACAAGCAAGGGCTTTGATGTCAGAATGACTTGATCTTGACTCCAAGGTTCTTCACTCCTTGTTTTGTGAAAATGAAGTTATTTTACTACCTTAACCCTGCTTTGAGTCCCAGTTTCATCATGTGAAATATAGAGTAAAATTCACAACTTATTACTTTGTGTAAGAATTAAATAAAAATATATGCAAGCAGTACAAAAGGAAAACATAAGTTTCCCTTTCTTTTATCTTCTACTTTGTTTCACTTCATTGTACTATTCTGGACATTTTTGTACCTAATTCTATTTTATAGTCAGTGAGAAAATTGGAAATAAAGAAAATCAAATAGAAAAATAAAAGAAACAGAATCAAATATCATTACCTTATAAAATGCATAATAGTAAAGCCTATTTTAAAGACTTAGTATTTGATATGCAATTTTACAGAATATTAAAATCATTTTTACATTTACCCTGTCAGGACTTACATATCAGAAATAAAACCTTTGCCATTTATATCATTATTGAATAATTTCAAGATATTAATTAAACTTTAATTTCTATATTTCTTAAAATAGTAAAGCCAACTATTTAATACAATCACAATTTATTGGATACTTCACCAAAAAATGTGTTTGGAGATCAGGAAATGAATAGAAAGATATTATAGGAAAACCTCAATATTTAATAATTCACTCTTGTTCATTTTAAAGGCAACAAATCATGTGTTGTTATGATAGCACTATTATGATTAAATCTAGAATTTTTATTTTATTTGAACAGACCAAGTCCACTGTAGCTCTACTTTTCAGATGGTTGCTGTACGTGAACTAAAGAGAGGCAAAACATGCAAAACTGCCATTGCCAAAAAGGCAGTCCTCTGAGGGACCCATTTGGCTATTTAAGTCTTGCTTAGTTTGCATCAATCTGATGAATTCACAGCCTGAGACATTTGGCTGGAGGCCACATTAGATAATATATCAAAATTCTTCCATCCAAGTTCTTTCTTTAACCTATTTAGCAGCAAGAAACCCAAAATTGTCTGTGCTACATATAATTAGAGGTTTGATCTCTGCATGAGCTTTCTATTTTAATTTTTCTTCTATTGTAGATGTTTTCTTTGATAAGTTTGTTTCAAAATTGCCATTATGTGGGTACCTGGAATCTTTATTAAATTTAGAGAATTCATGAGGTTGCTGTAACTGTACTTAATATTCTAGGACAAATCACCTATTAATAAATCAAAAGAGAACTAATTATTAAGAATGTATATTACCTCTGTTGGCTATGAAAAGAAGAAAAATAATTCAAAAACAAATTGGGTGTGTGTGTGTGTGTGTGTGTGTGTGTGTGTGTCCTGACCTTGGCCCTGCTAGTCTGTAATTTCCTTTTCTTATAAGTGAGTTATTGGGAATGATGCTGTAGTAGTCAGTCTCCAGGGCGGCCCCCAGTGGTCTCTCCTTCCTGGTACTCATACCTTTTGTATTCCCCTTCTGCATTGCTCTGACAACATAAGCCTGAAGTTAGGTCATCATTTACTTTTAAGGTGCAGTTTTCATTATAAGCACGTGCTCACTTTCTATCTCTCTTGCTCTTGCTATGGAATCACTTGTTCTGTGAGAGACTCATGTGAGAGGAATTGAAACTCCTGCCAAAACCACATGCATGAACTTGGAAAAAGAACTTCAGTCCCCCACCGCCACGTCTTTAAAGACTATTGTCCCTGTCAACAGCTTTTCTGCAACCCAATGAAAAACACTAAGCTAAAAAAACAGCTAAGTTGCTTCTAGTGGCCAGAAAAGTGTGGAAAACCAAAAGAAGAAAAAAAAGAAAGAAAGCTGTTAATGAAACCCTCAAGGATCCCTATTATGTGCTTTTTAAACAAGTTATCATAATGACAGATAAGCATAAATATGTGTTCTTGAGAGCCTGAGTGGTACAAGCATGTCCCCTGACACAAATAGGGAATTCCCTTTGGTTGTATATTTTACTCTTTATAACACATAGGAAACTTTTATTGGACTTAATGATATATAATGATTTGATGTAACAAATGCAAATTATTTTGTTGTTAAATTACATGCTTTTTCTCCTTCCAAAATATAATTTAAATGTACATTTCCAGAGCTGGAACATGTTTATCCTCTTGCTTAGAACTGATGGATGCTGTACCTCAGATAGAAATTTTATGGTATAAAAGATAATAAGGTGAAATATGTCCCTGTATCTTAATACCCAAGATTTACATTTCTGATCATTGCAGAATATTTATTCTGACTCACAGCAACTTTGTAAAACTTTGTTTCCCCTTCAGTATAGTTTAAAAAATGTGGCCTAATAGCTCTTTCTTTTCTTTCTTTTCTTTTTCTTTCTTTTCTTTCTTTTTCTTTCTTCTGTTCATTCGTTCTTTCTTTCTCTCTCTTTCTTTTCTCTTTCTCTTTCACACATACATATATATACACAAGTGTCAATGTTACATATTAAATATTTTTACAAGCTCAAAATGTTAGCATTATAAATACAGAATAATATAATGATTTACTGATGGCAATAAAAAAAAAAAAAAGAAAAAAACTAGCTAAGAAAATGACAGCTGAGGATTTTCTTAGGACTTTGTCTGTCCTGCACAGAATTACTAATAGACTATTGTAGCACAAAGAAAGACTTATCAGCCCTCAAAAATAGCAATTTGTGTTTAATGGGGCCTTTAGAATTCTAATACCAGGATTAGATTAAATTAATAGGAAAAGCTGTACAAGGCACTTCAGTGACTGTTAAATAGTTGGCAAATTTTGTTATGGATACCTTCAGGGAAACAAACAGGAATTTAAGGCCTGATTATAGAAAACATGCACAATCAAACAACTCTTGAATATTTGCTTGTAGCTCAAGAAAGACAACGGGCAATAATCAATCAAAGTAGCTCTGTCTTCGTAGTTCAAGATGAGTGCATTAAAACCAATATAAATGCAACCCAGACTGCAGTAAACCTTTTGAGGGTTATCATGGTCATAAACTGGGGTGTCTTTTAGGCCCATCATAAATCCAGCAAAGGCAACCAAACCTTAGAGATCAGTAAGGTATAGCCTGGTAGTTTTATGACCAGAATTCTGCTTTCTGACAATAAAGTGCTAATTAAAATTGTCTTGCTGATGTGCAGATTAAACCCTAACAAAGCAGAGTGTATTACAAATTAATGTTACTAAACATAATATTTTAAATATACCATATAATTGGCAGTGATGCATGTGGATAGTGGTGTTGGGATGAGGAATTCCCCTCACAACAATGGCCAGAGAATCACAAACTTCCAAAGTACTGGTTACCTTGAATAATTACTCTTTCTTAAATTAAACTGACACTGATTATATACTTCAACATACTTTTAGGATTCCATCAATTCATAAGACACATGAACTGTTTGTTTGGCTGATGAAGTCATGTATCACACAACCAATCAGTGCAATGACTGATACTATCCTGTCCTGTTGCAATACAGACATAAAGCCTTTGCTTTTAAAATAGTTTACAGAATGGATGGAACTTTTTCTTTCCAGTGTTTTTTTCAGTATGTTTTGCTAATTGATTTCATTGCTCTACATTTGAATTTCTTACTTCCTTCTTCTGGTACGTTTCCTTGTGTGTCAGTGAATATTCTAGTAATGGTTTCAGAGAAGATTGTTCAGTAAATAATTTTCTTGGGCCTTGCACAACTGAAAAAAATCACTTTTATTAGTTTATCACACATAGTTTATGATTTTACATAATTCTCTTGTTGAAGCCATATGGAAAATGTACATATCTTAAAAATACAATGCTATATGTTTTCATATAGAACCACTATACAGATGAAGAAAAAGAATATTTTCAACATCCTATAACCTGCCTCATGCTTCCTTTGAGTTACAACAATACCTTGGGCAATCATTTTCTTGATATGTAATATAATACCATATGTTAGTTTTTAAAGTTTATGCAAATAAAATGACGAATGTACTATTTTGTGTTTGGCTTTTCTAATTCAGTGGTATTGTTTCAGAAGTACTTGTAATTTTTCATTCTCAATAGTGAATAACATTTTATTATGTGACTATATTACAATTACTTTATCCATTCTGATGTTGATGGGTATTTGGTTATGTTGCCATCTTGAAGCTTTCACAGCACTATAAGCATTTTTATAGATATTTTCTGGTACACATTTTATTGGGAATATAGCTGGGAATAAAATTGTTCATGATGGTATATGCATTTTTTCAGTTTTAGTAGACATTGGTAAACAGATTTCCAAAGCAAGTGTATCATTTTATGTTTCCATTTTGTAATTTTTTTTAGATGGAGCCTCACGGTGTCGCCCAGGCTGGAGTGCAGTGGCGCGACCTCCGCTCACTGCAAGCTCCGCCTCCCGGGCTCACGCCATTCTCCTGCCTCAGCCTCCCGAGTACCTGGGACTAGAGGCGCCCGCCACCACGACCGGCTAATTTTTTTTTTGTATTTTTAGTAGAGATGGGGTTTCACCATGTTAGCCAGGATGGGCTCAATCTCCTGACCTTGTGATCCACCCGCCTTGGCCTCCCATAGTGCTGGGATTACAGGCGTGAGCCACCGCACCCGGCCTACGTTTCTATTTTTAACAAAAGGAAGTTCTCATTGCACCATATGTTTATCAGACTTGGTATAGTTGGTATTTTTAAAAATATATATTTTCATCTTAGATTTGAGGGGTACATGTGCATGTTTGTTGGGTATTGTATACATAATGATGGGGATTAGGCTTCTAGTGTATCCAGCACCCAAATGTTGGACTTTGTACCCAGAATGTAAATTTTTTCAACCCTAAGCCCAGGATAGTCAGTCTTCTTAAATGTAGCCATTCTTCTGGATGTGAGGTGATATTGCATTATGGCATTTATTTGCCTTTATTGATAACAAATAATATTGAAAACCTTTTCATATGTTTATTGGCTATCTTGATAAACTCTATTGTGAAGTGTCTTTTAAATAATTTTGTCCTTTGAAAATAGGTTGTATGTCTTTTTCTTTTTTATTTGTAGGAATTCTTTATATTCTAAAAGTCCTACAATATTCTAAATATTCTAAATTTTGACCTTCATTATATTCTAAATATCAGTCCTTTGTTGCTTATGTATAATACAGATGTCAGCTCCCAGTGTGTGGTCTCCCTTTATGCTATCTTAATGGTGTTTATTCTTAACTATAAGTAAATTTAATTTATCAAGTTTTCTTTGGTCCTAATTAAGAAGGTTTTGACTACATTATCATGAAGACAATTTTCTTCTGTAAGTTTTATTGTTTTACTTAACCTTATTATTTAGATCTGCTATACATCTGTAATTGTTTTTAGCATGATGATAAGTATTAATAATGTTATATATGTAACTCTCTATATATAGCTCTTATATATATCACATATGTATATTATATATAACTATATATGTACATGTGTGCATGCATAGATAGATGGCCAGCAAACCCAGTACATTTTATTAAACAGACCATCCTTTCAACTGTGCTATAAGAAAACTTTTGCCCTATATTATCTAATCCTACATTTCTGTGTCTCTCTCCTAACTATTCTCATCTATTGTTCTACTTATCTCCCTATGTGCCATTACCATATACTTATATTCATAGATGAGGTATGCGATACTGGCAGTTAATCTGATAGTCATATTTTTACTTTTTACTAAGGTGCTTCAGGACCTTCTGGGCCCCTCTCCACCCGAGGTAATAAATAGGACAGTATAAGTGCAATCTGGGCAATTATAACCTCTCTTCCAGAGAAAATGGCCAAGGGACTCTAACATGTTTTAGTCACCATAGAAACCTTTCTTCTGATGTTCCTGTTATAAGAGATAAAATATCTTATTGTTTAAGGCTTTTAAAGTCATGTATTTAGTTATTCATAGATTTAAATATTTTAAGTGATACTTATAACAATTAATTCATGTTTAATTCTCTCAGGATTTTGCAGAAATTGTTTTATTTTCTTCTTTAATTTGGCAAGGTAAATTTTAAAAATATCAAGTCAATTTAATCCTCATTTATTTTAAGAAATGCTGTTTTAGTGTGGGTGTGAGTGTGGGTGTAGTTCTCTTTTCTACTTCTGAATGGTTTGAATGCTTTTTCTTATCTTTGATGTTGTAAAACTTAACACTTAAGGGTCTGTCTGATTTGGAAACTCCTAGCAATTTTTCATTCTGGACAGTATTCCTCCAGTGTGGTCCCTTGTTAATAATTTCACTGTAGCACATATGGTAATAGTAAGCTTGGTAAACTTAGGTTGTGTAGACAGCTGAATAATGGCTACCCAAAGACAATACGTCCTACCCCCCCGGAACCTGCAAATGTTACCTTACAAGGAAAAAAGGTCTTTGTAGATGCAACTAAATTAAGAATCTTGATAGAGCACTATTATTTGGAATGATCTGATGGGCTCTAAATGCAATCACATGTAAAGGAGAGGCAGGGGAAGATATGCTGTAGACAGAAATAAAGAAGACAGATACTCAGAGGAAAAAAATGATGTGAAGATGGAGCAGAAAGAGATTTGAAAATGCAGGTCTTGATCACAAGCCAAGGATGTTGGCAGTCACCAGAAGCTAGAAGAGGCAAAAACCAATTTTTTCATTTTCCTGGAGCCTCAGAAGGTGCGTGGCCTGACAACACCGTGATTTGGGCCTAGCAATACTGATTTCAGACTTCTGTGTCCCAGAACTGTGAAATCATAAATTTCTGTTGCCTTAAGCAATGGAGTTTGTAGCAAGTTGTTATAGCAGCTACTGGACACTAATATATGTTCCTATTTGCTTTTTGAATCTACACCTTGAGCTATTAAGCACTTTTGTGCTTTTACTTTCCTGGTCTGTAACTTCCTTCTGAAATATAATTCTGATTCTTGCCTTTTAGAGATTTATGTGTTTCGAATCAACCAAGTTTTCTTTGTCTGTCTTCTACCATTCTTACATTTCTATGCCTTTTTGCCAAGACCAACTTGGTCAGGGAGACCCTAACCCAGTGGCACTAGAGGAATTAAAGACACAAACACAGAAATATAGAGGTGTGAAGTGGGAAATCAGGGATCTCACAGCCTTCAGAGCTGAGAGCCCTGAACAGAGATTTACCCATATATTTATTAACAGCAAACCAGTCATTAGCATTGTTTCTATAGATATTAAATTAACTAAAAATATCCCTTATGGGAAATGAAGGGATGGGCAGAATTAAAGGAATAGGTTGGGCTAGTTAGCCACAGCAGAAGCATGTTCTTAAGGTACAGATCACTCATGCTATAGTTTGTGTCTTAAGAATGCCTTCAAGCTGTTTTCCGCCCTAGGTGGGCCAGGTGTTCCTTGACCTTATTCCCGTAAACACACAACCTTCTAGCTTGGGCGTTAGGGCCATTAGGAACATGTTACAGTGCTGCAGAGATTATTTTATGGCCAGTTTTGGGGTCAGTCTATGGCCAGATTTTGGGGGGCTTGTGCCCAACACCATTTAATGAATGTAATATGAGAGAGGGAATTTAGAAGGAGTGTAATATCACTGTCTATTTTCTTTTTCTACTATTTTTCTTCTGGTGTTTACGTAGATGCATGAACAAAAGATATTCCAGGCTGGTCGCAGTGGCTCACGCCTCTAATCCCAGCACTTTGGGAGGCTGAGGTGGATGTATAACAAGGTCAGGAGACTGAGACCATCCTGGCCAACATGGTGAAACCCCGTCTCTACTAAAAATACAAAAATTAGCTGGGTGTGGTGGTGCACGCCTGTAATCCCAGCTACTGGGGAGGTTGAGGCAGGAGAATCGCTTGAACCAGCGAGTTGGAGGTTGCAGTGAGCCAAGATCACGCCATTGCACTCCAACCTGTGCAACAGAGTGAGACTCCGTTTCAACAACCAAAAAAGATATTCCCCATGGTATTAAGCTCTTTTCTTTCAATTATTTTGACTCTCAAGTTTATGAGATACACATGTGTTTGCATGTGCATGGATGGGGTATATGTGCATATATGTGTGTGAGATTAACCTAAATATCATAAAGATTATTTGATACAATTATATTTTATTTCCCATTTTTATCCCAAAAGAAGCTACAAAACTATTCTTGATCCCTGAACAGTAAAGCAAGAAGTATAGTGTAATTGGCCTGGTAACAAAGGAAACATGAAAAGAAGATTCAGTTCAAGAACACAATAATTATGATTATCATGGTTATGATTATTATTATAAGTTGCAACTGCAGCAACAGCAAATTGTTTAAGATTATTTTGGTCAGAGTATAGCATATGTGTGACACTATTTTCTGCTTCACACATTGGTAATATGGGTAGGTACTATTTGCCTATTTATAGATTATTAAACTGAGATTCAGAATCCTACCCAAGCTAACAAAATGGTGAAATATAAAAATTTAGGTTCATTCTTTTACATTTTATTTCCTCTCTTACTTTAGCATTTATTTAGAACCAAGAAGAACCATAAAAACAAGGTAGATTTTCTAATTCCCTCCCTTCTATACACTTCTTTGGTTTAATATCTTAGGTTCACTTTCAATTTTGATACTTTCTCTTTTTTAGATATAAATCACATTAAACAAGTCATATCCTTGTGATTTACTATGAGTATAAATAGGTAAAATGTAGCTTTTTCACTTCTGGTTACCTGAATTTTTTTATTTAATAGCTAAGAGTATTGTGGTTTAATAACCCTCATCCTTACTAGGATCTAGCATTGTTCAAATATATTACAATCTCCCATTTATTAAAGAGAATTGGGTAAATTTGTCTCTACATTCCCTCTTATTTTTCTATACAAAATTCATTGAGACAAAGGTTGTTAATTAAAATACTGTCTCCAACAGCTGGTAGCTTCTGGGAGTTATAAGCTAAATGTATTACTTTAGGAAAATTATGCATAATTGAAACAGACTAACAACAGCAATTTTAAAATCAAATGTGAAATACAGCTTTATTCACAGCTTGTACACACATGTCACTTGGAAGTTAAACAGAATTTCATCAGTTCTTTCTTGTTTTTATCACTCTCATCTACTTTCAATGGTCCTAGATAATGAGAAGTTTCAAGCCTGAAGCATAAATCAGCCTCTGTTTTATAGAATAAGAATAAAAATAAGTTTTCTTCCCATATACTGTTTCAATATCTTATCCAGATTAATGTACAAGAATATCTAGATAAAGAATTTAATTTTTACTTTTCTCTACCATCAGTTTACCAACCATCTATGATCAATTACAGATGTAGATGATTATCAGGGAAGAAGAAACGCACCAAAAAGTTCTCAGTTCCCAGGTCATAGCATCCAGCACAGTCTTGTGTTCCCTGTAAACATGTGTAGTCCAATTATCTTAAGCCAGAGAATTGGTACAACTCTACATTAGCAATTCCATTGTAAGTACCATATATTTATCTTCATAGAGGAGGTATGCGATGATGGCAGCAGATAGTACTTCTACCATACAAGAAACAAGAAAATTACTTCTACGGTACAAGAAACAACTATAATTTTAAATAGAAAGGAAAAAGTGTGTGTGTGTGTGTGTGTGCGTGCGCGTGTGTGTGTATTTGCGTCTGTAAAATCAAACATCAGGAGGTGTCTGAGACACATTTTATTTACAGAATAAGCCCTACAGGTCCAAGGAATCATGAAAAGAACTATATAATATAAAACATCTAATAACTCATAGGTTTTATGTTAGAGCCCTTGGTGTAGATGAAGAAATTCACCCCAAACCACAATTGTTCTACTCCTGTTCCTATCCATCAGTTTCCTACTCTGTAAAATGAGTATACAAATATCACTTTACTGATAGAGTTTGTGGCTCATTTATCCATGCAAAATGCTTAGAAGAATGCTTGGAATCTATTATCATTTAATTATTATTATTGCTATTATATTTATTATAGTTATTTTATGACATAAGAAGTAGATATTGCTGCTTTAATCTTACTGATGAGACTCAGAGGTCTTCATTGACTTACACAACGCCCCACAGTGAAAAGACAGGAAAATAGTAATATAAAATATTTCTCAGTCTGATATTAAAGTTCCGTTAATGTACTATACCGTCTCCTATGATATCAGCAAAGGGGTATACGTATGCTATCGGCATGTATCCATGGAACTGATATTCATTACCCCACATATGTTGGGCTATCTGTAGATCAGATTTCTAAAATGATGAATGGAAAATGATGTGCAAAATGTGTAAATGATGAATTGGAAAAAGAAGTGACTTTTTTTTTTCTCTATGGCATAGAATAGTACTTTTCATTTAGTCAAACAATTCTAACTAGTCTGTCAAAGTTCATTTTATATGTACACTTTTAAGCAACTTAAAAATTCCTTTATAAACTCCCAGCAGTAAAAATATTTTTTGCTAAAGGTCTTCACTTGATTAGTCTTTATACTGCCTTGAAACATTCTGTAGTAGTATAGAGAAAAATGAATATAGCTTCCCTGGGAATCACTGAAACAACTTGTAATTGATGTTCAAATTGGGTAATTTTTACTCATTCCATGTAAAGAAAGAAAAAAATTAAGGAGAATTGTTGGTACTTGGAGTTATTTCTTTCTTAAGCTGAAAGAAGGGAGAAAAGATCCACACTCTAATTTTTTATACAGAACTCAAATTAGGCTTAAAAAGAAAAGTGCTTCTTTTCTGTGTTGGCAGCTCCTTGATTTTGTTAAGTTGGTAGTTGTTCTCTCTTTCCTATTAAGCCACTCATCAGTTGGTAAACTGGGGCTTATTACAGACATATCAAGCGAGAGCAAAAACCTGAAGATGTTATCCAGGAACCTGAACATAGCAATGGTTCAAGCAACTTTGCAGAAACATATTCTCATGAGTCACAGAGGGGCCAGCTAAATACTACTCCAGGTGGCCATAAAGTTCTGAATTTATTTTTCCTCTTTGACTATTTTAAGTAATATGTAGGTACCTCAGAACACTCTGAGGTTGGGAACATACTTTTTTATTATCCCATTTTTAATTATGGAGAAACAGAAAGATCAAACTTATCATTCACATAAAAATGAGAGCTACGGAGCCAGGCGCAGTGGCTCATGCCTGTAATCCCAGAACTTTGGGAGGCCAAGGTGGGCAGATCATGAGGTCAGGAGTTCGAGATCAGCCTGACCAACATGGTGAAACCCCATCTCTACTAAAAATACAAATATTAGCCAGATGTGGTGGCACATGCCTGTAATCCCAGCTACTCCAGAGGCTGAGGCAGGAGAATTGCTTGAACTCAGGAGGTGGAGGTTGCAGTGAGCCAAGATTGTGCCACTGCACTCCAGCCTGGGCAACAGAGCGAGACTCCATCTTAAAAACAAAAATGGGATCTACAGCAAAGAGACATGGTTAGGTACATCCCTATGATATAAGCAAGGGTACTCCTCATAAAGGGGACTGGACAGTAGTCCTTATGTTTCACTAAAGCAAACTGCTATTAACATAATCCATTTTCAAACTGTTAAATACAAATATAAAAGGTACAGTTCCAGTGGGCCATGAGGAGGGCTAGGGATGATACATGGAAAGCTTGAGAATACAGGTTCTAAAAAAAAGAAATTCTTTCATCCCTGGACAAAGAGGCAGAGTAAGATAGCTAAATAGAAGCATCCAGTGATCATCCCTCCCCACAGTAACACCAAATTGAACAAAAGTCCACAAAAACGTACCTTTATGAGAAGGAAAAATCAGTTGAGGACTGAGGAGAGTAGGCACTGAAGAGAGTAGGAAAGACAGTTTTTAATCACTTATACTATCCCTCTCCCACACCCAGCAGTGGTCACATGGCATGGAGATAAAATCTGTGTGTATGAGGGAGAGACAGCACAGTGATTAGGAAATCTTGCATTGGAACTCAGTGCTGCCATGTCACAGTGGAAAGCAACACAGGGCAGAACTCAGCCTATACCCCTGGAGGGCGTTTTAGACCAGCCCTAGCCAGACACAAATCATGTATCTCAGTAGTCACAACCTGAGTCCCAGTAAACCCAGCACTATGGGCTAAAGTGCTCTGGGATTCTAAATGAATTTGAAAGTCTGTCTAGGCCACAAGGATTGCAAGTCCAGGGCAAGTCCTGGTGCTGTGCTGGGTTCGAAGCCAGTAAACTGTGGGATTCACACAATCTAGTGAGACACCAGCTGGGGCAACCAAGGAAGTGCTTGTGCCATCCCTCTTCAAACTCCATGCAGCACAGCTAGCAGCTTCAGTAGAGACTCCTTCTCTCCTCTTGAGCAAGGAGAAGGAAGAGTAAAGAGAACTGTGTCTTACAACTTGAATATCAGCTCAGTCACAGAAAAATAGGGTACCAGGCAGGTCCTGAGGTCCCCATTCTAGCCCACAGCTCCCAGATGACATTTCTAGAGATATATTGGGCCACAAGAAAGTGCTATGCCTTGAAGGGAAGGACTCAGTCCTGGAAGGATTTACTACCTGGGGACTAAAGAGCCCTTGGACCTGAACAATCAACAGTGGTAGCCAAGTAGTACTTGCCACAGCATGGTGTGAGAATCAGTGCTATGCTGGCTTCAGGTGGAACCCAGCACATGCCAGCTATGGTGGCTACAGGGAGAGACTCCTCCTGTTTGAGGAAAGTAGATAGTACTAATCTATCTATCTTTAGGAGTACTAATATGTCTGGCAGCAGACTTCTCATTTGAAATATAGGCCAGGAGAGAGTGGCACGAAATATTTAAAGTGTTGAAGGGGGGGGAAAAAAAAAACCCTTATATAATAGTATAATATACAATAGTATACAATACACAATAGTATATCCCGCAAAAATATTCTTTTAACATAAAAGAGAAAAGGAGACTCCCAAATAAATGAAAGCTAAGATATTTCAAGACGAGACCTGCCTACAAGAAATGTAAAAGGGAGTTCTTCAAACTGAAAGAAAACAATGTTAATGAACAATAATGAATCATCTGAAGGTACAAAACTCACTGGTAATAATAAGTACACAGAAAAACACAGAATATCAAAACTCCATAATTGTGGTATGTAAACTGCTCATATTTTGAGTAGAAAGTCTAACAGAGGAACCTACCAAAAATAACAACTATAACAACTTTTTAAGACATAAACCAAATAAGACCAAATATAGACCAAATAACGTATAAATAGAAACAACAAAAAGTTAAAAAGCAGGGCATGAAATTAAAGACTAGAGTTTGTATTAGTTTTCTCTTTGTTTATGCAATCAGTTTTAAGTTGTCATCGGTATAAATTAACCATTTTTAAGATATTATTTGCAAGCATGAACCTCAAATCAAAAACGTGTAACACACACACGGAATAGTTTTAAAATGTTACAACTCACCACTAGAACAAATCACCTTTACTATAAGGAAGACAGAAAGGAATGAAAGAATGAAGAGAAAACCACCAAACCACCAGAAAACATAACAAAGTGGCAGGAGTAAGTCCTTACTTACTAATACAACATTGAATGTAAATGGACTAAACTGTCCTATCAAAAGAGACAGAGTGGCTGAATGGATAAAATAAATAAGACCCAATAATCTGTTGCCTATAAGAAACAGGTTTCATTCATACATATAACATAGACTGAAAATACAGGGATAAATAAAGATATTCTATGCAAATGGAAACCAAAAAAGAGTAAGAATAGGTATACTTATATCAGAAAAATAGTTTTCAAGTCAAAAAAAAAAAAACTATAAAAAGAGACAAAAATTGTGGTTATGTAAAGAGTGCCAAAGGGGTCAATTCTGTGAGAAAATATAACAATTGAAAATATATGCACCCCACATTGGAGCACCCGTATACATAAAGTCAATATTTGGAGAGCTAAAGAGAGAGATAGACCTCAGTGTAATAATACCTAGGAATTTTGTCACCCTACTTTCAGCATTGGAAAAATCATCAAGACAGAAAATAAATAATGAAACACCAGATTTAAACTGCAATATAGACCAAATGGACCTGCTTGATATTTACAAAACAATTTATTCAGTGGAAGCAGAATACACTTTTTTCCTCAGTACATGAAACATTCTCAAAGGTAAACCATATATTAGACCATATAATGTCTTTAAATTTTTTTTTATGAAATTGTATCAAGTATCTTCTCTGATCACTATGGAATAAAACTAGGAATCATAGCAAGAAGATTTTTAGAAATTATCAACCACATATAAAATTAAATAATATTCTCTTTCTTAATGGCCAGTAGGTCAATGAAAAAGTTAAGAAGTAAATTTTCAAACTTCTTAAAACAAATGAAAATGGAAATAACATAAGAAAGCCTATGAGATAAAGTAAACACAGTACTAAGAGGTACATTTATAGCAATAATTGCCTAAATCAAAAAAATATAAAAACTTTAAACAAAAAACCTAATAATGCATCTTAAATAACTAGAAAAGCAGTAGCAAACCAAACCCCAAATTAATAGAAGAAAAAAAAATAAATATCTAAAGAAAAAAAAAGGGAAGGTCCAAATAAGTAAAATCATCAGAGATGAAAAAGGAGACATTACAACTAATAACACAGAAATTCAAGCAATCATTAGAAGCTACTATAAGCAACTAAATGACAATAAATTGGAAAACCTAGAATAAATGAAAAATTCCTGGATGCATACAACCTGACGAGAATCAAACCATGAAGAAATCCAATACCTGAATAGCCCAATAACAAGTATTGCGATCACAACCACAATACAAAGTCTTCTAGCAAAGAAAAACCAAGCACCCAATGGCTTCACTGTTGAATTTTACAAAATATTTAGATAAGAAATAATACCTCACACTCAAACTACAAAAAATAGAGGAGAAATACCTCCAAACTCATTCTGTGAAGCCAGCATTACCCTGATAACATAACCAGACAAGGAAACATCAAAACAACAACAGCAACAAAAACTAGAGGCCATTATCCATGATGAACAGTGATGAAAACATTCTCAACAAAATAGAAGCAAATTGAATTCAACAACACATTAAAAAGATCAATAATCATGACCAAGTAATACTTATGCCAGGCATGCAAGAATTGTTCAACACAGGCAAATCAATTAATGTGATACATCATTTCAACAAAGTGAAAGACAAAAACTATATGATCATTTCAATAGATGCTAAAAAAATGTGATAAAATTCAACACTCCTTCATGATAAAAAAAAAAAAAAAAAAAAACAACTCAAAACACTAGGTATACAAGGAACCTACATCAACACAGTAGGAACCATATACAACTTCCCCACAGCTAGTATGATAGCAAATGGGGACAAACTGAAAGCCTTTCCTCTAAGATCTGGAACATGGCAAGGAGCCCACTTTCACCACTGGTATTCAACATTATACTGAAAGTCCTAGCTAGAACAGTCAGACAAGAGAAAGAAATTAATGCACATTCAAATTGGAAAGGAATAAGTCAAATTATCCTTGTTTGCTGATGATATAATCTTAAATTTGGAAAAACCTGAAGATTCCACCAAATTATTAGAACAGATAAAAATTCAGTAAAGTTGCAGGATACAAAATTAACATACAAAAATAGGTAGGACTTCTATATGCCAAAAGCAAACAATCTGAAAAAGAATTTTAAAAAGTAGTCTAATTTACAACAGCAACCGATAAAGTTAAATGCTTGGAAATAACCTTAACCAAATAAGTAAAAAAAAAAAAAAAAAATCTTTAATTAAAACTATAAAATGTTAAAGCAAAAAGTTGAAGAAGACACAAAACTATGGAAAGATATTCTATGTTAATACATTGGGAGAATCAATATTGTTAAAATGTCCGTACTATGCAAATCAATCAACAGATTGACTATAATCCCTGTCAAAATACCATGACATTCTTCACAGAAATAGAAAAAAGAAATCCTAAAATTTATATAGAACCAAATGAGGCCCAGAGTAGCAAAAGCTATCCTCAGCAAATAACAAAACTGAGGAATCATGCTATCTGACTTCAAATTATGCTACAGAACTATAGTAATCAAAACAAGATGATACTGGCATAAAAACAGACACAGAGAAAAATGGAGCACAACTGAGAACACAGAAACAAATTTGTATATCTACAGTGAACTCATTTTTAACAAAGGTACTAAAAACATACCCTGGATAAAGAAAAGTCTCTTCAATAAATGATGCGGGGACAACCAGATATCTACATGAATAAAGAAACTATTCCCCTACATCTCACTGTATGCAAAATCAAATCAAAATGGATTAAAGACTTAAATCTAAGACCTCAACCTTTATCTTTTAGTCTAAGGACTAAAAGAAAACATTGGAGAAACTCTCCAGGACATTACTCTGAGAACAGATTTGTTGAGTAATACCCCACAATCACAAGTAACCAAAGCTACTACAGACAAATGGAATCACATCAAGTTAAAAAGCTTCTTCACAGCAAAGGAAAAAATCAATAAAGTGAAGAGACAACCCACAGAATGGGGAAAAATATTTGCAAACTATTCATCTGACATGAGGTTAACAACCAGAATATATAAAGAGCTCAAACAGCTCTATAGAAAAAAAACAACAACAACAACGAATAATCTGAATAAAAAGTGGGCAAAAGATCTGAATGGACATTTCTCAAAATAAGATATACAAATGGCAAACACATATATAAAACAGCAATCATCATCATTCATCATCAGAGAACTGCAAATAAAAACTACAATGAGGTATTACCATACTGTAGTTCAAATGGCTTTTATCCAAAAGACAGGCAACAATGAATGCTGGTAAGAATGTGGAGAAAAGGGAAACCTTGTACACTGTTGGTTGAAATGGAAATTAACATGACCATTATAGAGAACGGTTTGGAGGTTCCTCAAAAAACAAACAGAAAATAGAACTACCATCTGATCCAGCAATTCCACTGCTAGGTATATACCCCAAATAAAGGAAATCAGCATATGAAAGAGATACCTGCACTCTCATGTTTATTGCAGAACTATTCACAACAGCCAAGCTTTGTAAGCAAGGTAAGTGTTCTTCAACAGATGAATGGATAAAGAAAATGTGGTACATATACGCAATGGGGTACCATTCAACCTTAAAGAGACTGAGATCTTATCATCTGCAACAACGTGGATGAAGCTGTAGGCCATTATGTTAAGTACAATAAGCCAGGCACAGAAAGACAAACTTTGCATGTTCTCACTTATTTTTAGGGGCAAACATTAAAACAGTTGAACTCAAGGAGATAGAGAGTAGAATGATAAGCACCAGAGGCAGGGAAGGGTAGTTGAGCTGGGGGCAGTAGGGATGCTTAATGGGTACAAAAATAGATGAAATGAATAAAGTCTAGTAATTAATAATACAACAGGATGACTACAGTCAGTCAAATACAATTTATTGAAAATTGTAATATAACTAAAAGTATAATTGGATCTTTGGAACACAAAGGATAAATGCTTGAGGTGATGGATACCCCTTTACTGTGATGTGATTATTATGCATCTTATGCCTGCATCAAAACACCTCATATACCGTATACATATGTACACCTACTATCTACCTACAGAAATTAAAAATATAAAAAGGAAGAAATTATTTTTTTTATGGAAGTAGTAAATGTCAAATCCTTTTATCTCAGCATAAATTAGTATAAAAGCCATACCATCCTTATCACCACCTCTCACAAAATACTTTTTTCTTTTTCCTGAGGCAAAAACAAACAAACAAAATATCTTGTATATTAATGGATGCCTTATAATATTTGGAAAGAAAAATATCAAAAAGTGACCTACACTTTGATTCTGGGTCTTACCTCATAAAACCATCACATGCCATATTCATTTGTTAAATAATTATTTTTGAACACCTAAATGCCAGGCAATGTTCCAGGGCCAAGGCATACATTGTCAAACAAAACAAAACAAAACAATAGTCATACTAGAACTTGCATATAGACGGAGAAAGACAATAAGTAACAAACATAATTACAGAGTATATTTATATGGGAAAATCCCCATAGAAAATGTAGAATGATGTGTGTGTGTGTGTGGTGGGAGGTGGTCAAGGTGGAAGCTGGAAAACTAGCTAAGAAGTTAGGGATAAAACATCAAAAAAACAATTTATTTTGAAAGATGAGCCACCATGGGTTTTGTACACATTCAATATGGTATGGAAGAGAAAGAGAGAAAATAAGAATAAGCTCAAGCTTTTTGATGAAAGCAAATAAAAGACTGAATTTTCATTGGATAAATTGAGAAGGTTGAGGGTATAGCAGAATTTGAAGAGGAAATTTAAGAGTTAAATTTTAAATGAGTTATGTTTGAAATGTGTGTTAGATACCTAAGTGCAAAATCAAGTATGCAGTTTAGTATATGGCTTTGATGTTTAAGAGGAGCTGAGATATCTACTGAAGAGGTTTTCAAGACACTAATGGTATTTTATTATAGAATGGTCAATTAGCTCAACAGAAAAGTGAAGATAATATGGACAAGATAGCAGATACTAAGCTCTGTATTTCTACAGCTTGAAGTGTTAGGGAGAAATTTGGAAACCAATAAAGGATGCTGACTATAAGCTATGAACAGGAGAAAAACCAAAAAGATTGATGACTTACAGCCAGAGAAAGAATATCAAGGCCAACAAAATGATCAATTATGTCAGATGATACTGTTAGGTCATATAAACATCTAGAAAACTCTGTGCAGGCTCAAAACAAACAAACAAAAATTGACCACCAAATGCTTCAACCAAAAATACATACAGAAAATAAATACAGAAAAATAAAATAATTGATTTCACAATATGTAGATTTTTTTTACTTATATGTTCTTCATTATCATTATAATATTTTTGATAAAAAGAATGTGTTTATATTCTCCAATGGGCTCCAAGTTTAAATGCCTATAATGATAGATGTATTTCTGTTCACAGTTTTATAAAATTGCTTTCATACTTTCTTGCTTTAGTGGCTCTGTTTTCAAGATATTTTTGTAAATACTTTAACATCACCATGTCCTGGAAGCCCCCTTCATAGATCCAAAACCACAGAAACCCTTTTCTCTCCAGGTATCATCCCACGTGGCAGTGGCAGCATTTCTTCCATTTCTTCCCACAACCTTAAAAGGATTTTTTTTTTAACCAGCAAACTCAACCATCTGTAAGGTACATGGATGTGCTTTGGTCAAGGAATAGGCCGAGGCAGACATCTAGACTCAGCAACTTTAGGGTGCAGGCACACACCTCCACTTGTTATATAACCTGCTTGTGTAAGCTCATACTTGCCCTGGAGCCACTATTGTTTGAAAAGGTACAACTACCCTGCTGACGCTGTGCACAGGGCTCAACATGTCTTAGGCACCCCTGGTGCCCAAAAAGAGAATAATGCTGCTGACTCCTGTAAGGGATAGCTGGTTGTCTTGAAGGTGGTCGGGGACAGCCGGAAACCAGCTTGCACCTAGAGGGAAAGAGTTAAGCTGCTGACCCTGTAGCTGGCCTTGCAGGCCAGGGAGTGCAGTTGCAGGCATGGGGTGGCAGCAGCCACAGAGTCGTCTGCTGAGAGGAGCCTCAGAGCCTGAGCAGACAGCCAAGATAAAGGAGGACAGTGTAAGAAAGCTGCTGATGAAAGAGCTGCTGAATAAAACCACGTTTCACCTGCCTACAGCCCCCATGAGTGTTCTTTCAGCTCTCTGCTACACACCCACTCTGCTTGAACCTCAGCATGAGCTCAAACCTGACCCCGAGCATGACATTGGGCATAGTCATGGACCTAACACCATCCTTATAAGGGAAAATACCTTCTTTGTCTCTAGATGACCCTAATGCAGTGGCTGCTTTTAATGAAATTAGAGTAATTTACTTTTCTAAAATAAATTACATGGGTGATTCTAGTGGGAGTTTCTATCTAAGGAAGTTGGACAGAAAAAAACTACCATCCCTACCTGCAACATAGATTAAACCACAGGAGCGCCTCCCCTCTACCAGTGCCTTCCATTCTACTCATTTCATGTAGTCTCCACACTGCGACAAACAGGATATATTTTTCTTGTTTATACCTGTGTCTTGAGAGATGAGCACTCTGCCTTGAACATAGAAGGAGCTCAGTATCAGTTGAGTGGGGACTGAATCTAGAAACACATTACATCTACAATGCTTTGAAGCCCATTCATTTGAAAGAGGCTTGTAGAAATACCCAATTTCACATGCAGATCATAGAACTCACCTTGGGGATCTTGTCCAGGCCAGGGAAGAGCATTGCTGTCTCTGATGGTGAAGTTCTGGCATCAGAAACACTTTGGTGTGCCACTCTGGACTGCCCTTAAGTGAAAATGAACATTGCAAGTAAGCAGGTTTGTACTGTGCTGGCAGTGCCATGTAGGAAAAAACTACACAGCCTATTGCTAACCAATTCCAGGTGCTTCCTGAAGTTGTTTCAGTCTCCTTATTTCCTCAGCATCAGCACACAATAAACCCAGTATTACCCAGTTTAAGAAATTCAGAGAATCAGTGTATGTTGCTTCTTAAATGCCTTTGAGAAAATTAGCAGTATTTTTTTCTCATCTGCATGTAGGTATACCCTTATTTGGAATGTACATGTAGATAGTCCGAGAACCTAGACTTTGAGAATAAACATTCTTTTGTAAGTGATAATTTTTTTCACTGATACAAATGTATATTATTTTAAGATTATAACAAAATCTGTACATGGAGCCATGGCTATTAAGAAAACTTAAAACCATTAAAGCATTAACATTTAAAACTTTGTATTCAATGTATAATTTACATAAAACAGAAAGAGGATGCAAATTATATATATTGAATGATCACCATTTTTATTTGTTAGAAAAAAATTACCTACATTTAGAAAATAATGCTAACAGTAAATACAATAAAACAGATAAGGGTAAATACAATAAAACATATAGATAAAAATAAATACAATAACATATATGGACAAAATAACTATGGTTCTACAACTATTACTCAAGTTCATACATATGACCATATAAATGTATATGAAATAATATGCATTTTAGCTCACTCAAGGCAGAGTGCTCATCTCTCAAGAAGAGAATATAAGCAAAAAATATACTTTTTGTCACAGTATGGAGACTGCATGACATTAGTAGAATGGGAGGCACTGGTAGAGGGGAAGTACTGCTGTGGTTCAAGGTTGTACATATGACCTTAAGTCATAGTTGTAGAACTGTAGTTATTTTGTCCATCTGTATTTATTTCATAATTATTCTATAATGAAAGTGAATTACCTTCAAAGTTACTACAAAATTGTCCTGAATTAAACATTTAAGGAATTTTCACTTTGAATAGTTGGAAATGTTGCAAAGATTTTGTTAAGAATTTAGAATCTCTCTCCTTTTTTCATCTAGCAGTACTTTTTAAAGAAAGTAATTATATAGAAATAAAGAAAGTAATTATATGGATAAAAAAGACATCTTGTTTTCCCTTCTATCTCTGTAGAGTAGTTAAGCCTGAATAACAAAATGACTTTATGAGTTAAGATGAAATTGCAAGAAACTTCAGAAATGCCTTTTCTCATTATCTCCCTCAGACATCTGTCAATATTTATCTGTTAATAGACTAAGCAATCAGCCTCAGTAAATAAAATATCAGATCCAAATATATATGTATATCATTTAAGCAATTAGAAGGATGAGTGCAGATAGGATATTAGCATGACAATTATGTCAAATATCCTTATTTATATGGATCTTTCCTTCACAAAAGTTAATAGGTGGTGAAACTAGCAGAACAGTAATGACATTCCTCAGGTTTTCTCCCCATTGTCAACCACTTCACTGATATTCGTGAGAAGCCTAATTGGAAGAAAATTCAGAAATAAACAGACGCCAGTTTATAAAAGTAGGGCAAAACACAAGGTCAGTTGAGTAATCAACTAAAACATAACTGGTATTCACATTAAAGCCACATGCTTTCTGTGACTTTGGTAAAGTCTGACTTTTCTTTGTTGACAGTAAAGTGAGTTACAATTGCCTACTGGCCTTTGACTTACTAGTTGTATAAACTTGAGGAGGTTACTTAAACTCTTTGAAGCATATGCAAAACATTTTCAGAATGAGATTATGAAATAAATTTCATATAACTTGATGATATGGTTTGGCTGTGTCCCCACCCAAATCTCATTTTGTACTGTAGCTCCCATAATTCCCACATAATGTGGGAGGGACCTGTTGGGAGATAGTTGAATCATGGGGGCCATTTCCCCGATACTGTTCTGGTAGTAGTGAATAAGTCTCATGAGAACTGATGGTTTTATAAGGGGTTTCCCCTTTTGCTTGGCTCTCATTCTTTCTTGCCTGCCACCATGGAAGACATGCCTTTAGCCTTCTGCCATGATTGTGAGACCTCCCCAGCCACATGGAACTGTGAGTCTGTTAAGCCTCATTTTCTTATAAATTATTCAATCTCAGGCATGTCTTTATCAGCAGCATGAAAACAGACTAATACACTTGTATTGACAATTTTTTTTTTTTTTTTGAGACGGAGTCTCACGCTGTGTCACCCAGGCTGGAGTGCAGTGGCGGGATCTCGGCTCACTGCAAGCTCCGCCTCCCAGGTTCACGCCATTCTCCTGCCTCAGCCTCCGAGTAGCTGGGACTACAGGCGCCCGCCACCACGCCCAGCTAGTTTTTTGTATTTTTAGTAGAGACGGGGTTTCACCATGTTAGCCAGGATGGTCTCGATCTCCTGACCTCGTGATCCACCCGCCTCGGCCTCCCAAAGTGCTGGGATTACAGGCTTGAGCCACCGCGCCCGGCCTGTATTGACAATTTTGAAAAAAATGTGTAAATTAGTACCATGTCTAACATTAAACAGGTTTTCAATGCATATTACTTAGATCACTTAAAAATATTAAGAGAAACTTATATAATGCAAATGAAATGTACTCAGTAAATGATCAGTTCCTTAAAAGCAACAGTCCTTCATCTATTCTGTAAGATAATGATGGTAATTTAATGAAAATCTGAAATAGTCTCAGCATTTTAAACAAACCTATAGTTCTGTGCAGCTGTGGATTTGAATATGTTCATATTAGCCATGGCTCTACTTTTGAAAGATGCAGTTTCTGAGATGTTTTTTCTTCTCTATGCATGTGGTAAAATGCTGGTGGAAAATGCAAAGTACAAAATGCAGGAAAATATAGAAAATAGAGAATGGTTCCACAATAAAAAATTGTTATAAAATTCTACTAATCGGCTTTGCTACTTCTTTGAATATCCATATATTATCTTAAAATTGATGACAATTATAACAACTTCACATGGTTTTTGAGAATATTTAGTGAGTTAATACGTAGGACAGGTACCTATCACACAGTAGGTTATTAATAACTCAGCTCCCTACTAATACTCTACCTACCTTTTGCACCAAAAACAAACAAACAAACAAAAAAAGCTTCAAATTAAAATTGTCTTCAGCAACTAGCTCTAGCCCAGGTTAATACAACATTATAGAAGAGAAAAACAGTTGATCATACGTGGTAATTTGTGTGTGAAAATTTAATAACCCCTATCTGAAAAATGTCTGAAGTGCAACATGGAAGAAAGATTTGGTAGAATATTTATTATTTCTGGTAATTTAAATGTATATTATTATGTTCTAAGGATCTTAGGGCAATGCAAACAAAACATAACAATTTGTGAAGTATTGATAAACTATTAAATATTTTATGTCTTAATGACTTTACATTAACCAGTCATTGCTTATATCATGCAACACATATGTATAGAATATTTCAGTAAATGTGAATTATATTACACTAAATTTAAGACCATTTTGTTGGAAAACTGGTATAAAACTTTTCCTATAAAGTAAAATATCAGTTCTATCTATATAATTCTTTTTACAAGCTACAAAAACTTTTTTACTTTTTAGATTTTTAAAGATGAAGCTTCTTTCTAGATACTAGAAAATAAATAAAATAATAATAAATATAAATAAAAAGTATAATAAATATTAATAAATAAAATACTAGAAAATAAAATGGTTAATACAGACAAAAATGACTAAATTCAGTATCATCATAAAACAAAAATGCTTGGAATTTATGCTTGCTGCTTTGATATCATTAATTGCATGAAAAATAACAGCTTCTTTCAATGTAAATGAAAGTATAGAGGTGGCTATCCTTAGAGTACATATAATATGACTATGAACTTGCATTCTAAGATCTGAGATCAAATTTTAACCCCATGCTAATTTTGCATCTGATTTCTTTGTGCTGTCTCAAATAAAAAACGAAGCTCTTTTCCAGATTCCATTTTTCTGAATCCTACACCTCACAGAAGTCAGGGAGCAGCAGTCACATAAAACCAAATGTGTGATAGTTACTCTCATGTACAAAGTACAATACAGATTTGAATTGTAAATTCTTCATGGACATGTCATAAAATTGTGATAAAACTGTAAAATGTAGTTTTGCTACATGTACAAGTTATCATGATATGTATCAGATTGTTTAATGTATTATAGACTAAGAAAAATAAGAAACTTAGCATCTAATCAGTAGTATAATTTAATTACAAAATCGGATTAACATCACATTCATGAATCACATTTAATCACTAGGAATTTTGATATCAAATTATAAGCATTGTTTAATATGCATTTTAATAACTTGGGAATCTTTTTAAGACACAGATTTTCATTCAGTAGTTCTGGGATCCACAACCTAGTGGAAACCTAGTTAATGCCTAAGTTGTTGGCCTGAGTACACACTTTGAATCTGATGATTCTAACCTACTGCTATCAACAGCACTCTCTGCCATGATGAAACTGTTCTGTATCTGTACTGTTCAATAAGATGCCAGTAGCCACATATGGCTATTCGGCTTTTGAAAAGTGTCTAATGTAACTGAATGACTGAATTTTAACTCAATTCATTTTAAAATTAAATTTAAATAGCCTAGCCATGTGAGACTAGTGGTTACTGGTTATTGGGCAAGATAGTTCTAAATGATATAAACAATTTATCTTGATGATATGGGAAGATACTTAAGGCAAAAAAAAAAAAAATGCTTCCAAAAAGCAACTCAGAGCAATACATATTGACTTATTTCATGTTAATAAGTATTTATCAATTCCTTCAAATGTGTCACAGTTACACTAACCATAACTGTATGACATTATAAATCCACATAGAATAATAATTAGCATCAATGGTTTCAAATCACTGCTGTGCTCCTTGCTAGCTGTGATATCTGGAGTAAGTATTTGCCCAGTTTGTGCTTCAATCTCCTCATGTTTAAAAGGGGATAATAATAGCAATATTATTGTAAGAGTTAAATTAGTTGATATTTGTAAAGCATTGCCACAGTGTCTAATACAAGCCTAAATAACATTTTAAAATAAATTTTAGCCAACATTTTGCACACAAAAATTACTTTGAAAGATTATTTTGAATTTCAAGAACTAATGTGATATAATTCACACATAGTAAAATTCATAGATCTTAAGTGTATTGTTAGATAAGTTTTGACAGATACATCACTGCAGAGAGTTCCTTAATCCCTTTCCTCAGATTAAACCGCCCAGCAAACACAGCCTTTTTATTACCAGAGATTAGCTTTGTCTGTTCCAGAACTACATATAAATGCAGTCGTACAAACTCATTCTTTCTTCTTTCCTTCCAAATAATATTTTTAAGTTTCATCTATTGATGAGTACTCTACTATAGAACTTTATTCTACTGTAAACTTTTTTTCATCCATTCTCCTGTTGAGTTGTTTTGGCTAGCAATAAACAAAGCTGCTGTAACCATTTTGGTACAAGCATTTTGTAAACATCTATTTTTATTTCTTTTGGATAAATACCTAGGAGGAGAATCAATGGGTTACAAGAAAGGTATATGTTTAACTTTTTAAGATATGCTCAAGCAGAGCTTGCAGTCAGCCGAGATCATGCCACTGCACTCCAGCTTGGGCGACAGAGCAAGACTCCATCTCAAAAAAAAAGATATGCTCAAAAAGTTTTATCAATTTGTTGGGAAAATATTTTCCACGGGGCTCTCACATTTTGGGATGTTTGGGAGCAGAGGTACTGACTGCTTTTGTTCAGGACTATCATTTTAATGTATATTGAAAAACCTTGGGAATTAGAGATACTGTACCTCAAGAGCAAAGGGCAGATTTGCTTCCTGTCCATATAATAAAGAAAATGTTTCCTTCCAGGGCAAACTTACTGTTAATTATTTAAAATTCAGTTTCCCTAACCTCAAGGTTCTTCTCCTTTAACGTATCCCACTGCCTGTACAAGGATCAGCTGACCATATTTTCACCACCCTGTGGAAACTGTGGCTCAGCGGTTCTGCACAACTGCTGGGCTCTGCGTGGCTACTGATCTTGCTGTGAATAATTACTTGTCATTTGTCTCTGACCCAGGAATCTTTTGTTTTCTTTCTAGAATACATAAAACTATGGCAGACTTGGTTGTTACTTTGCAAGTCGGGTAAAATACCAAACCCTTCACAGTTTTTGGTAGTTTTGTAACAAGGATAGATGTTGACAGACATACAGAAAGCTAGGAAAGGAAAGATGAAGCTTAGATTTTTTTATGTGATTTGAGAGAAGTGTACCAGAATACCAGCAATGTGTTGATCAAATTGTACAGTTAACAAATGCGCTTACAAGGAGACACTAGTGAGGTGCTTGCAGCTGATTACCAGAAAGGAGGTCTGAAGACAATTGCCTAAATGGTGCCCCGACTGGGCTAACTCTACTTTGGGCAAGGAGATTTCCTCACTGATCTGGTAATCATCCTTGGGTTTATTTCATTATTATAATTAGTACAAAGATTTGATTAGATTGGCAGATACTTCTACACCCCCCACCACATTTTAGACCATATTTACAAAAACACACAGCTACATTGTAACAGCATTTTTCACAACAGTTATGAACATATATTGGGCCCCAATTGTTAATTTTTTGTCAAGTTGCTTGAAGATGAAGAGATGGAAGTGTATGATGCCTGATTAGAAAGAACAGTAAGAACTCAGTCTCTTTTGCAATCTATCATGCCAACCTGAGATGCATTTGGACAAGAAACTAAAAGGTTTCAGTGTTATGTTTTTGTTTGTCTGTTATTGTGCTTAATTTTTATTTTTGTTTTTACAGTTTTTTCCTGGGTGCCATAAGGAAGCTTTGACCCACTCAAAGAGAATTGTTTCCCTGAGAGAAAGGAAAAAAAAAAAAAAAAAGCATTTTGAGAAAACAGTAAATCTCGTATGCAAGCTTATACTGCCCTACATTGCTAGGTTTATAAAGCCGATAAGGTGACCAACTAGCAAATGGGCCAGTTTTATGTTATGTGTGATTCCACTTCTCACATACTATTTCTGTCGATGTTTTACGTGATTGCACTGTGAATGCTGATATGGTTTGGCTGTGTCCCCACCCAAATCTCACCTTGAATTGTAATAATCCTCACGTGTGAAGGGCTGGGCCAAGTAGAAATAATTGAATCATGGGAGGGGTTTCCTGAATGCTGTTCTCATGGTAGTGAAAAAGTCTCAGGAGATCTGTTGGTTTTATAAGGGGCTTTTCCCTCTTTTCCTGGGGCTCCCCCAGTCATGCAGAACTGCGAATCAATTAAATCTCTTTTCTTTATAAATTACCCAGTCTTGGGCAGTCCTTTATAGCAACGTGAAAACAGACTAATACAAATGCTTACAGGTAAAAGAGCGATTTGTTTACTCAGTGACCATGGCATGTAGAGAACTGCTAATAAAACACATAAGTCATACCTCAACCTGTCTCACTGTCCTCATGGAGGAGGTCCAATAGAAACAATATAGTATCTTAAGAAGAGAATGGGAAATCATAGCCTTGCTTAGGGACTTAACCACATCACAGAGAGTATGAAATGCAATATTTCAATACAACCATATGTGGTCAGTTGTGAAAGTGAAGGGAGCTGGAGTTTCTCAGTACATAACAACTAATTGAATTCCGTTTTTGCACCCATAGTCCTAGTTGTTGCAAATATTGAGACTGTGAAGATACTGCAATGTAACTGAATTTGTTGCACAAACTGGTACCATTTTGTATGCTGTTTTAGACATTGTCAGTTCTTTCTTTTCTATCCCAAAGGCACCTAAGAACCAAGACCAATTTGCATTGATATGACAAAGCCTCTAATATACATTTGAAATATTCCCACAGGGGTATCTAAACTAATGCCATTTGCCACCTGTGGCTGGGTCAGGATTTGGTATGAATATCTACAGTTATGATACCCAACATTTTCAACTACACAGCATAAATGATGTCTTGGTCGAAAGTTGGCAGTCTCATTCCCAATGGTCCCGACTGTGGTGCTATATTTTCTTCATCAGTAGGAGTGGTTAATAAACCATGACAACTTTCAGGAGCCTATTCACCAAGTAAATTTTCTTGGGACTATGTGGATGGCTTCAAAACTATTAGTTCCTCTAGCATTCAAAGGAAATTGCTCTATCTTTTTCCCACAACACGACCAAAAGGAGACCCAGCATTTTGTTAAACTTTTAGGTTTTGGGGACACTTTGTGACTCATTTGGGCATTGTGTAATACTTGGTCTCTTATTTTGGCTAAACTGCAAATTAGCATCCTTTGATTGGAGACCAAATCACAGGTTACATTGTAAACGGCTTAATGAACTGCAGCATGCTTTTTACCTTTGGATCCCCACAACGCCAATTACTACTTTGAGTAATATGTTTTCATGACTGATATGGCGCTTCTGGCAATGGATATCAGCTTCTATCCTGCCTTGTCTCTGCCGTGAGCTTTTGACTCATCCCTGCCATGACATGGCTACAAGGTACATCTCCAGAAAACAGTTATTAGATAGTTACTGTGGTCTTGTTAGAAGGAATGTCTGTCCCAAGAGGGCCCATGCCTCTGGCCTGATATTCCATTTTGAGGTGGCTCAACCCAGACTTATTGACTATCAAAATGGGAAGGGTCCAGCATCAAAATGCATACTGAAAATGGTATATTTGAGAGCATAGCTGGCCAGATTTTCCTAAATGCCTAGGCCTGTTTTACTGATGGTTTATCTAAACTGAAATGCAATGGTATCCACTAGGCTGTTGCGTCTGTTCAAACCCAGCACCAGCTATGCAGAAATGAAAATGGACATTGTTGCTCTGCTCAGTGGACAGAACTCTAAGTTGTCCTTATGGCACTCGCCAACACTCCCCTTGATGAATTTTACTATATTTTTACTGAATCTTGGAGTACTGCCAATTGCCTAGCTGTTCAGTTTGCTACTTGGAAAACTACATTAACAAAATTAAAGTCACCATTGTTTATGCGTCCTCATCTTTTCTAATTATTATAATTATATTATTTAATCATGATAATTTTATCATTATTATTTTAACATTTTTTTCCCTTTGGTTGATGCTTTTTGTGGTTTCTTTAAGAAATTTTTGCTTACACTAAAACTGTAGTGTTATTATATTGCTTGCTGCTAGAAGCCACATGGCCTTGGCTTTTTTGTTTATGTCCATAATGAATCTCAAAATAACTCTCTTAAAATGTAAGATAGGAAAATAGGGGTTCATTTTTTTATAATATTGCATTGTGTCAATGCTATTCATGAAAAGACTTCCCTTCCCCCATGAATTGCATACATGACCCTATTAAAAACCAATACTGCATATGAGGAATGGCTACTTTTTAAAAATATATATTTTTATGTTTTTTAAATAGGATTTCTTAATCAAGGCAGAAAAAAAAACTAAACACGAGAAGAAAATGGTGGCATAGTTTTAAAAACAAACTTCAATAATCAAAAGTGCATTAAAGAAAAACCAAGATATACAGGCAATAAATAGCACAATGAATGGAATCGTACCTCACATCTCGCTACTAACATCAAACGTAAATTACCTAAATGCAAATGGACACCAAAAGTGAGCAGGAGTAGCTATTGTTATGTCAGAGAAAACAAACTTTAAAGCAACAGCAGTTAAAAGAGACAAAGAGGGATATTATAAAATGTCCCCCTTTATATATAAAAGGCCTTGTCCAACAGGAAAATATCACAATCCTAAATATATATGCACCTAACACTGGTGCTCCCAAATTTATAAAACAATTACTAATAGACCTAAGAAATGAGATAGACAGCCACACAATAATAGTGGGGGACATCAATACTCCACTGACAGCACTAGACAGCTCATCAAGACGGAAAGTCGAAAAAACAATGGATTGAAACTATACCTTGGAACAAATGGACTTAACAGATACATACAGAACATTTCATCCAACAACTGCAGAATACGCATTCTATTCAACAGTGCATGGAACTTTCTCCAAGATAGACCATATGATAGGCCATCAAACAAGCAAATCATATAAGCGTATATAAATATGTTTAAAGTAGATCCAAGAAATATATGTGTGTGGTAAAAACACATTAACCAGCAAGAGAATGATAAGCAAATGAGAAACTCATGTTGCTACTTGGTGGAAGCGGGCAAGAAAATGGAGATATACATGTCTAGATGCAAGTTGTTTATAATGGGTTAGTTTGAGGAATAATAATTTCAACACTATTCATTAAAATATTTAAAATAATTATATGAATAAATATATATTTAAATACATATGCATTTGAAAATCTAAACATAAAAATAAAAAGATATATGCAAAATTTAATTATGATACTGCATTATTACCAAAGGATAACTGAGGTTTTTGTGTATCTGATCCCCTGTCAAAAAGAAATAAAAGGCAAAAAACAAAACAAAACAATTAAAGCATGTTTTGAACACCAAGGTTGAAGCTGCTGTGAAAGCAAAAGTCTAAACCTTGTATTAGTTTTTCTACTCTTCATTGTTGAAATACTTAAGGCAATAATAAATGACTTGCATCAGTAAAAACATGGCATCTAAGTTTCTGAAACTAATATTTAAAGTAACGCAAACGGCCAAGGCTTTGTGTTTGCACTTCTGTGTAGGTCATATCTTCTATGAGCACATTCTGCAGAATGGCCAAGATTAAGAGTGAATTATTTTTTTGCCTTTTAATTTTCACTTTTTATTTATTTTACAAGAGTAAATTATACAATTTGACAACTTGTAGTTTTATTTTTTAAATTTTTAAATTGATACATAATAATCGTACATATTTATGGGGTGCATATGTTATTCTGATAGCTGCATACAATGTGTAATGATCAAACCAAACTATTTTGATATGTATTGTCTCAAATACCTGTCATTTCTTTGTGAGGGAACATTTCAAATCTTCTCTTCTATTATGAAATATACAATACATTGTTGTTAACTACAATCAGTCTACTCTCCTATGGAAAGCTAAGACTTATTCTTTCTTTGCAAATGTATGTTTGTACCTATTAACTAACCTCTCTTTATCCCCTCTCCAAACTTCCCAGGCACTGGTAACTATAGTTCTATTATTTACCTCCATGAGATCAACTTTTTTTTTGCTTACACATATGAGAAAAAATATACAAAAGATGTTCATTAGTCAGAGTGTGCTCTTTTTAATCCTGGCTGTCTGAACATCATGCATCTCCACACATTCTGCACAAATGATTTTAGACACTTAAGTCATAATTATACTCTTAGATCTCAAGCTTGTTGAGGATGTCATTGCTTTTGACATACAAAAAGAGTAATGGCACCAGGGAGGATTATAGAAACATAAAAGTAGATGCCTTGTATTGCTTCTATCTATTTGTGACACATCCTGGCTAGTAAATAACATGAAAAAAACATGAATTTCCAAATAGATAATGACAACTTGATGAAAAGAAGAAAAAAAATGAGTCATGCACAACAGGTTTAATCAGGTTAATTAGAATCTGGGTGGCATTTTGGACCTGGGAATACTTATCAACAGGCTGTCATTTGAAGGATTATCTTCACTTAGTCTAAGGAGCATGGCAGGTGTGTAGCATTTGGATATAATGTCTTGCACTAGCTCTCTGGGAAGAAGCTCTCACAGAGTTGGAATTTAGCAGGCTGCCTCAACATAAACTGAAAAAAGTATGGTGTTCTCGCTATTATAATGTCTGGAAGCATCACTGCTGGAAGTGTTCATGGGGTTACAAAGGAAGGAGGAGGGGACGGGATACAAAAACAAAGACAAAGGGCGAAAAATAATGGGAAGGAGGACATGTAGAGGAGGAGAATGAGAGAGCAAAGAAAGGGAGTTAGAAGAACTATGAGAAGTGGCCAAAAGAAGACAAGAAAGATATTGTGGAAGAACTTCAAGCATCCGGAATCACAATAAATTTATAAATACACGGCAAATGACTTTCAAATAAAACACTAACCTCACTTTAGGGAATGCAATCTGGTCAGTTTTCTCTTGATTTGTCTCTTATTTAAAATGATGCCTTAGTTTCTTTTTCTTTCCTTTCTTCTTCCTCCTCTTCCTTTACCTACTTCTCCAATCCTCCTCCTTCATCATTTTAATACATGCGCTATTGGAAATGTCTGTGACTTCAAAACATTTCTTTAAGCTGCAAGGAGTACACATTCTAACTCAGCCATAAACAAATTAGAGGGAAAATTGAATGACATGATATTACTAATTTCTTTGCAAATATCATACATTCCTTGAAGGATAGAAGCTAGTTCAATGGCTTGTATCTGCCTCACCTGAGGAGGCATTACTGGTTGTAAGGATAACAAGGGACGCATGTGACATGTAATTTTAAAAAAGTAACCAAAAAATTTTCATCGCATTGAGCACAAAGCAAGAGACAAAGAAGTGTGTTTGCCTTCATAGGCACTAAAGTATTTTTTTTATTGCTGTGTATATATGACATAGTTTGTTCATTTCTTTCTATTTTATATTTGGTTAGATATTTATATGCTCATCCTATTCTGCTAACAGAAAATATACTCAACATATACACACGCATATACGCAATCCTACTAGATAAGAGGGGACAGGGAGAAAAGTTTTATTTCTAACTTATCTTCTAGTTTTCTATTTACTTAAACATAATAGATTATATACACATATTAGATTCCAAAAATTAGACTTATAAACCTTAAAAACTTGTATACCACCAAAATAACTTAGTTTACTATAAAATTAATATTTTGAACTAAAATGTAAAATATTAGACAATAATATTGTCTGAAAGAGACAACAGATGCCTACTTTTAATTGAAAGTCATTTTTTTCAGCAATCCCATTACTGGGTATGTACCCAAAGGAATATATATCATTCTATTACAAAGCTACATGCACACATATGTTCACTGCAGCACCATTCACAATAGCAAAGACATGGAATCAACCCAAATTCCCATCAGTGATAGACTATATAAAGAAAATGTGGTACATATACACCATGGAATACTATGCAGCCATAAAAAGCAATGAGATCATGTCCCTTGCAGGGACATGGGTGAAGCTGGAAGCCATTATTCTCAGCAAACTAATGCAGGATCAGAAAAGCAGACACCACATGTTTTCATTTGTAGGTAGGAGCTGAAGGATGAGAACACATGGACACAGGGAGGGAAACAACACACACTGGGGCCTGTCATGGAACGGCAGGGTGAGGAAGAACATTGGGGAAAAGAGCGAATGCATGCGGGTCTTAATACCTAGGTGATGGGTTGATAGATGCAACAAACCATCATGGCACATGTTTAGTTATGTAACAATCCTGCACATGTAACCTGGAACATTAAAAAAAAGTCAATTTTTATCAAATAATATAAATTGTTCTATTAATATTCATATAGCACTGCAAGTCTTTTGACAAAACTTCAAGCACCTCTCCTTCCTTTCCAGTTCTCTGATTTACGAAGACATCCTCTCTCAATAATTAAGAAAAGTTTTTAGTATTATTTTCTGATATTGATAATTTTATTTCAAATATGAAACTTAAAATATATTTATGATTTTAAAAATATAAAAATTTTTACCTCATTTACTAACTGTTTATAATTTAGTTTTTCTATTAATACTTTCATATTTATATCTATATTCTCAATCATTCCCATATACTAATATTACATATTAATATTTTGGTACAATACATATTCAGTAATTTTTTAAATTATAGAATGTATTAAATATTGTGTTATATTTATTAAAGCAAGCATTTACATGTGAGCTGCAAAATACATTCTGATGTATTAAATATTGTGTTATATTTATTAAAGCAAGCATTTACATGTGAGCTGCATAATACATTCTGAGTATGTCATTTGCTGAAGTCTCCACTTAATATTTAATATTTTACTTTTGTTATTCTCACACTTTTTTTTAGATCTCATCAGCAAATTGTCTCTAAACTCTTCATGATGTCTGAAAACAGTTTCACATTGTTGATCATAACATTTAATAGATTACTTCCTATTTATTTCATTGATGCCATTCTTCATACAGCTGACAATCCTCCTGCTTCAATCTCAACATTCAGTCAAAGAGACAAGAAAAGGTATGACACAGAAAAAATGAGAACATGATTTTGGAATAAAAGGAATCATCAGAGGATACAAAGCACTTCTTTCAAGACAGAAATGAAGTACTCAATAGAAAAACTGGAAGTTAGGTAAGTTATCGTAAAAGATAAAGAGAAACACTGAATGAAAAATAGTTAGTAAAAGATGAGCACCTTCCTTAGTCAATGTATTAAACAACTTGCTGGTTTATCACTGAAAGCAGGCACCCCAGAAACCAACAAAATGGATTCAAAGAATCCCTCACTGTAATAAAATATAGCTTGAAATATGTCGTGGCTTTAGACCTCTGATGATTTTCTTTTTACATATAGAACCAAAGTTCTCATTGAGTTTGCAATTTACTTTGGAAAATAGATAAGTTATCAAACTTTGTAAAGAGCTATGATAGGTGAGTACACAGAGTGCTTTCAAGGGGTAAATTTTTTTTAAAAAAGAAACAGCTATCCTCAGCCTGAGAGTGTGGGTGGAAATGGATAGAGAAATCGAGCGAAGCTTCCTAAATGGGCTGACCCCCGGTGTTAAGATGTAAAGAATGAACAGGAGTTCATCTGATGGAACAAAGTGGGAGAAAGGTATCAATGTTTCCATCATGACTCCTGCACCTCTCGCTGAGTTGCAGTTGTGGATTAAGGGCATAGGATGCATTGTGGAAACATGCTGAAAAATCAGCGGGGCTCATGACAAGTTTGGACACTATAAACTGTCACATAATTGATGAAAATCGTTCATTTGATGAATTTGACCAGATCTAGCAATGTGTGACTAATGTGATGCCAGCAGTGTGGCAGGAAAATAAGACATTCACTCTGGGAAAGGGGAGGAAAACGACTTTCCATCATTTTCCGAACTATGACATGCCTTCTCAAGTCACTGAATTCTCATTATCCACCTGACAATCTTCCAGCACTAATGCACCTGTTGGAATAATGTGGATGGGGACTTGCTCTAAGCACAAAAGAGACTGTCACTTTTCAGAGAGAGCTAAACAAATGGTCTGAAGCCATTAGAGAATGTTCTGCCTCTCTGTATACTTTCCAGAGAGAGAATGCAGTTTCACACAATGACGATACAACAGAGGATCTTAAATGTTTTATTTACAATGATATAAGCAAACACCATTATTTTAGAAAGCTTCATGGAGACAGGAACATCTTAATTCTTTGCCTAAATGTTTGAGACTTTGTAAAATTAGAAATAACGGCACAGAAAGCTGAATCGCAAACTGGAAAATCTTTCATGATTGTTTCATCCATTCCCTACATGTTTGCACCTAAACATTTAATTTGCAAGAATCTCAGATATGACATTTCATGAATGACTCAAAATTGGACTAAGAAGTGGAAAAATTATGTTAATTACCATTCCTGATTAAGTGTGACTTTGAAGAGATGAATATACCTGATAAAATAAAAAGACGCAGTTTCTGATATGCAGAGAGGTTAGACATGTGGTCAAAAATAAAAGGAATTTCCATGTCAAAAATAATCAATTTCAATACAAAGAGTGCACATAGGAAATCATTGCAACTAGGAACAAAATGCAAAGTTATTAAAGTAACAGGTTGAAAAATAAGTACAAGGTATGCACCCAAACCTGCCATTATCAGAAGCAACAGAAGCTGTCAGATAGCTAGAAGCAAAAAGGTAAGAAAATTATATATCTTCATAAAATGAGATTTCAAGTGCATTTTGAATTCACAATGGAGTACCCTCAATCAATAATAATATCAAATTTTAAGACAGGCCCCAAATGAGCAATTTTATAATTGTGGCATAAGTAATATAATTATTTCAATAGTCTGCCAAATCAGAACAGATAACATTTCCTTATAGCAGAAACTAGGGTACATAAAAAAGTTTTAAAGTGTATAATTTGCAACAAATACAAATACTATGGACAGTTGAAATAATATTCCATGTTGCAAGGCTTAGGAAATAGTAAAAGAACAGCACCCTCAGGATTTGAATGCTAATTTTTACCAAACTGTAAGAAAATGAAATATATAAGAATACAAACTTGTAAATACTATCCTAGCATAGCTTTCTTCTTCACAAAAAAAAAAAAATAGGAACTTCTCTTAAAGGTACTCTTGGATACCTTTGCATAGCAGATTACTTAATATAGTTTGTATTTATTTCTAAATATTTTATGATTGGTAGAAAGAATTGAGAATGAATTAATATTTTGAGTGTCTTTCACATGCCAGTAAATTTTATGCACATTATATTATTTATTCCATATAATATCTGAGGAGGTAATCATCATTATCTTCACTGTGTATACAAGAAGCTAAGACACAGATTGCTTAATGAATAAAGGTCAGTATAAAAAGGGTGCTGTAGATTTAAAAGGCCTAGGTTTTATTTTGACTCTGCCACTTTCTAGCTGCTTAACTTTGTTCAAATTACTTAATGTTTTTCTGTGACCAAGTTTTTTTCAGAAACAATAGCACCTACCTTTTAATGTTTAATGTTAATGTTTTTCTGTGATGAAGTTTTTTTCAGAAACAATAGCACCTATCTTTTAATGTTTAATGTTGATGTTTTTCTGTGACCAAGTTTTCTTCGAAACAATAGCACCTACCTTTTAATGTTGTTAGGGTAAGTTTTGTTTCTATGAAATACCTGGGACAATGAGAGGCAGCAGTTCTCAACAAACATTGCCTAGTTCTTAACTTTCCATAATGTTTCACATTTTGTGAATACCGAGCTGAAAGTCAAACCCAAAATCTATCTAACACTGAAGTCTATTTTCTTTTCTTGTTGTCATGCTCTTGCCCTCTGCAGTGAAGCAAACAAGAGGCGAAGTTAGGAGGTCATCAAAGGACAGCGAACACCAACAGAATCATAAACATTATTGTGTATTTGTGGGGTGGATGGGTGAGCCCACAAAAGAAGTAAAAATAACTGAATATCTGTGAAATTACATTCAATTCAAAATTGGTGGAATAGAACTGTTTTACCTCCTAAAATTTGAATGTGGGACAGACATTTTAGCTTAGCCCTTTAAAGATGGGTTCATTATTGTTCTTTCAAAGACACGCTAAACCATACCGATTTCCTGTGCCATTTCAGATAACAGGCTGAAAAATGTATCAGTTTGTCAGTTGTCCTTGAGTAGGCCTTGTAAATTTCCCAGTGTTCAGAATGCCAGGATTAAGGTTCCTGCCCTTATATGTCCATAGAATCTCACCGCAACTCTACTATACGCTTGCTGAATTGAAATGTCGTATAAAACTGAACTTTAGCCTAGTCTCCTTGCTGTATTTCACTGTCTACTCTGAAGGTGGAAACTCTACCCAAATTTTATTTTAGTGGTGTAAAGAGGGTGAGAGTGTGAGGGCTGAAATCTTCATATCATGCTAAGACTTCTCCTGAAATGTCACCTACAGTTCCACCCAAACCCCTTAGCTTACTTAGAGTATAGAGTGAATAGGCATGTAGTTGGCTAATTTACCATATTCCTCCACAATCTGGATTTTCACTCCTCTGTCTCATCTGTCATATTAAACTCCCCAGTATAGACTTCGTCCAATTTATTTATTTACACATTTATTTATTTTTGACGAAGTCTCGCTCTGTCACCGGGCTGGAGTGCAATAGTGTGATTTCGGCTCACTGCAACCTCCACCTCCTGGGTTCAAGTGATTCTCCTGCCTCAGCTTCCTGAGTAGCTGGAATTACAGGCACATGCCACCACGCCCAGCTAATTTTTTTTTTTTTTTTAAGTAGAGATGGGGTTTCACCATGTTGGTCAGGCTGGTCTCAAACTCCTGACCTTGTGATCCGCCCACCTCTACCTCCCAAAGTGCTGGGATTACAGGTGTAAGCCATCGTGCCCAGCCAACTTCATCCAATTTCTTATTTCCATTTTGATAATAAAGTAATGGAATGTCCATATGCCAGATGAGATCCTTTCTCTACACTCCCATCCATTTTTACTGTCTTTGCAATGTCTTGTCCCCGTAAGATGAGTTCTAGTCATAAGACCTCAAAGTTACGACTAAATTATCTTTTTTTTTTTCCCAGGGTCCCAAGTAGAACTCGAAGAAATACTTTTTTAAAGTATTTAATTATTTCGAGGCCAGGCGCAGTGGTCACACCTATAATCCCACCACTTTAGAAGGCTGAGAAGGGTGGATCTCTTGAGGTCAGGAGTTCTAGACCAGCCTGACCAATATGGGGAAACCCTGTATCTACTAAAAATACAAAAATTTAGCTGGGCATGATGGCAGGCACCTGTAACCTCAGCTACTTGGGAGGCTGAGGCAGGAGAATCGCTTGAACCTGGGTGACAGAGGTTGCAGTGAGCCGAGATCATGCCACTGCCCTCCAGCCTGGGTGACAGAGTGAGACTCTGCCTCGAAATAAATAAATAAATAAATAAAGTATTAAGTTATTTTGAATTCATGTTTATACAAACTTGCCATTACCATTAACTATGAATGTATCCATATATATTTTAATGATAAAGGATAGAAAATATCATTTTATAATTATTATACCAGTTATTTGTTTTATGTGTGTGTGTGTATCTTTCATTTCAGCACCCTTTCCCATTGTATCACTAGTATTAAAAGCTCTAATCAAAAAGCATAGGGTGCAATTTGAACAGAAAGGTTAATATTACATGTAAGCTGTACCCATGTAATCCATTTTATCAGCTGTTTCTGTGTTTCCTAATCTCTTCTGCTTCTTTTTAATGACAAAATATTGTCATCACTGCAGACCTAAAAATTCATAGCAGACTGAGCAGAATCCTAGCCTGCCTCACACATTATCTAAATTATCAATTAATGTTAAATTTTTCTGATTTTTTATAAGTAGAGGGAGGTGAAAATATGGAAGTTTTTGTTTACGTTTTCCCAGATTCCAAATTGAGGTTTTCAACATCCAGAAAATTGAAAAATAGCCATCTATTTCTAGTGTACTTGTCATCTACATAAATCGAACATAAGAGTCAATGAGAGAAAATTAATTTATGATCTATGAAATTTATCATATCATAGTCTCTGACTCTAATAAAGCCACTGACATTTTAAAGACATTTCTTGAAAAAGGAAACTTACACAGATTTTGTTTAGAAAAAAAATGGGTACTGTTAAATATTGTTACTAGGAGATATAAGTTTTAATTATGGACTCTTTTTCCTGAGTGTCATTTAAGGAATAATACTAATAATCCCTGTATCCAGATAAATTGCGGATATGGTCACAATAAAACCAATATTTTTCTCACATACTCTCCTGTGACGATGAAGAGTCCTATTATTTTAAAAACAATTAGAGGCACACAAGATTTTTAAGACATATCTTGCCCTTAAAAAATAATGTAAAAGGTACATTACTTCTTCAGCTATGAATTGGAAACAAGAAAGTGTTAATGATATTTCTCAAAATGCTGATTTACCATGACATTGAAAGCCTCCCACATACTATTTTCTCTAGTCTGTGTATCCATCTTTATCCCCCCTGCTTTCCCTGATGAAGTTCTTCTTTCTCTTAAAATGTTCTGTTTATTAACTAATAAATATGTATCTTGCTCTTCTAGTTTTTTCTACTCTTGTTTCCTGGAATGCCTTGCTCCTTCCTCATTTCCAATTCTGATACTATTACTTAGCCTGATTTCTCTACTGTGCTCCAAAGACGACCTTTGGAAAATATCAGGGATCCTTTGGTCCTGGAGCTATGGTGATCACTCTCCTTAATGTCCACCAGATTCTTCTCCCGAACTTTTTTAGTGCACTTTTAATGCTTTCCACAAACTGCCTCTCATAGCTTGTCATTGGTATTCATGTTATGGCTTCATAGTCTTAGAGTTTGTAGCCTCTTAATCTCATTAGATCAGAGGAAAATGAGGCCTGAAGAGGTCAACTTACCTGTTTACTTTCACATAGCTCGTTTGTGAGAAAGCTGAAAATGGAATCCTTCAATATGATTCATAGTCTATTTCTACTCTGCATGATGCGATTTTGTTTTATCTATCTTGTGATGTTATAATCTATCCTTTTTTATAAGTTATAATAAGTTATAATCTATCCTTTTTTCTTTTATATTCTCCACTGGGCCTTGCTCATTTATTGCATGTGTGCTAATTATTTATTCACTGAAATCTGTACATAGAATTTGTGTTGCAGCTATAAAGTCAACATATATCCTAATTTTGAATAATATACTTATTTGGTATACTTACTATATAACTAAGGTAACATATTCTAGGCCTACAAGGTACAAAGAAATGAGATTACTTCACAATTCTATTTATATTTTCACCGGGTGTTCCCTAAGACAATTGGGAGCTATAAAATAAATTGGACAAGTATAGACATAATATGTTAAGTGGGTCTCTGGTTTCCTAAATACTAGGGGATATTGTAGCACAAATTGTTCTGTTTTCTAATATAAAAATATGAAATTCTGAAAGGAGAATGTGTGGGCTTCTTATATTTTTGCTCAAATCCAATTGCATTACAAAACGAGCATCTGGCTATTGAAAGTAGGGTCTGCATACATATAGCCAGATGCTGTTTTCCATTTGGACTTTTCCACAACTACCTGATAATACATTATCCGCTTTTGCATGATCTGATTCAGGGAGAATGAACCAAACAATAAAATCTTCATATGATATATATCTCTCTTTTTATGCTTTGAAAAATGCTACTTTTTACAACTTTAGGAGGTAAATATTATTTTAGAGATATCAATGGCTCATGCACTGAAATGCTCTATGCATGTACTAGTGGGCATGTGTATTATAAAATACTCTTAACTCTTTTAATTAAAATAATTTTACTAAAGTTACCTACACATAATTTGAGTATATCAGCTAACTGTCAGCTGTAAATCAATGTAAATGTCAATCAAAAAAAATTTTTTTTTAAAATTTTTTGAGACGGAGTACTGCTCTGTTGTCCAGGGTGGAGTGCAGTGGTGCAATCTCTAGATCTCGGCTCACTGCAACCTCTGCCTCCTGGGTTCAAGCAATTCTCCTGCCTCAGCCTCCTGAGTAGCTGGGATTACAGGTGTGGACACCGTGCCCAGCTAATTTTTCTACTTTTAGTAGAGGCAGGGTTTCAACATGTTTCAACATGATTGGGACCAGACGGCTGGGATTATAGGCGTAAGCCACCGCACTCAGCCAAAAATAAAATTTTAAGTGGGATAAACAGAGAAATTTTTTTAAATGGTCTATAGTTCTCATTGTATAAACTTCTGTTACTCAGCTAGCAAAATAATTAAAAAATATCAAACTTCACAAAACATATAATATCATATAATTATCTGGTTATTTTCTGGAATTACACAATAAATTGGGGGTATGGTGCTAGAAGTGAAAACATTTCTCTGAAAGTTTCGTAAAGCTAAGAATTTGAGAAAATGTAGAAAAATTGAGATGAACATTCATTTGACTAATATCTGTAGTCAATACCTTAGAACTTTCTACTGTGTCCTACTTTTATAATCTATGCAACTCTTTATATTTTAACAATGTTATAAGGTCAATGTGAAAAGGTTTTTTTATTTATTATGGTTTTTAGACTTATATTTTTCTCAGGAATTTTTCAATTATATGAAATAGTTACTTAATATGACTATCTGGCACTATTTGAAAATAATCAATTTGAATAATTTTTCACTGCCTACTTCCACAGAATTTCACCTTATAGGAAATATATTGTGTATATGTGTTTTTTGGTGTATGTATATATAGAGTAGTTGATATGTATATATTTTTGTATATAATAATTGATATAGGTATATAGATATATGGTGGATTCCCAATTTAAGGGAAGCTTTGCATGTAACATCTATCATAAAAAACACTGCAGTGGGATTTTTTTTTTTCATTAAAAACAAAAATAAGTCAGATCAATATCCAATATTTGCTTAATTATGTGTATATTAGGAATGGATATAGCGGCAATTAACAAAGTATCTGATATCTGAAGAACCACAGTATGTCAATATGAAGTATTCCTTATCTAATTCTACAATAAATTTAAAATAGAAGATTGCTTGTTCAGTCTCTCTCTGAACATTTCAACTTTGATCTAATATTTGCTCTAGTGGCCACTGGATGTCTAGACATCACACATACTTCACTGTATGCAATGGCAGAAAGTAGTGGGAAATTCAGGAAAAAGGGGAAGAGAGTAAGTGGAGGGATATAGAGATAGAGAATGAGAAAGTGAAAGAAAGAGCAAGAGAGATGTATTCTCTTTACATATTCTTTATTTTTTACACCCCTCTCACCATATTTTATATATTTTCCCTCACATCTCATTGGCCGTAAGTGTACAATAGATACTCTAGGTACTAGAAGCGTACAAGGACAAGCTTTGTTTTTACTTGCTTTTATTTTGTGAGGTGGTGAGGGAGAAAAGTTTGGGGAATGCTATTGCATACAAACCAAGGGTTTCTGCCAAAACATTTTCAGAAGAGAGATATCTCAAATCATGTAACAATCTTGTGAAAGCTTTGCCTATTAGAGAGTTCCTTCTTGTAATAGCAATGTCTATGAATTTAGATACGCCCACCTACATCACATTCAGATTATTTTTAACATGCAATAATGTTTTAAAGAAGCTTTCGTAACTCAGTGTGAGAGTAAATATTTTTACTTGATTTCAAATTTTAGGTTTCATGAACTTATATTTTTCTTCTTCATTAAAACATTAATTAAATTGACAAGTAACAACTGTGTCTATTTATGATATATAACTTGATGTTTTTATACATATATGCATTATGGAATAGTTAAATCAAGTGATTTAGCATACATACTACTTCACATACTGTTATTTTGTGAGGAATACATTTGAAATCTACTCTTTTGGCTAAATTCAAGTATATGGTTTATTATTATTGACTATATTCTCCATGCTGTATAATAGATTTTTAGAAATTGTGCTCCTTAACTAAAAGTTTGTTCTTATTGATGAACATATTTCCATTTCCCCCAATGCTTAGTCCCTGAAACCACAATTCTACTCTCTGCTTCCATGAGTTAGACATTTTTCTGTTCTACATATGTATTAGGCATAATTGCATCGCTATAAAGAAATACCTGAGGGTGGTGATCTTTTCTTTTCTTTTTTTTTTTTTTGAGATGGAGTTTTGCTCTTGTTGCCCATGCTGGAGTGCAATGGCACAATCTCGGCTCACTGCAACCTCTGCCTCCTGGGTTCAAGTGATTCTCCTGCCTCAGCCTCCAGAGTAGCTGGGATTACAGGCGTGCACCACCATGCCCAGCTAATTTTGTATTTTTAGTAAAGATGGGGTTTCTCCATGTTGGTCAGGCTGGTCTTGAACTCCTGACCTCGCATGATCTGCTCTCCTTGGCCTCCCAAATTGCTGGGATTACATGCATGAGCCATCATGCCTGGTGAGGCTGGGAAATTTATTTAAAAAAGAAAAAAGAAGTTTAATTGGCTCACAATTATCCAGGCTGTACAGGAAGCATGGTGCCAGGCATCCACCTGGCTTCTGATGAGATCTCAGAGAAGCTTACAATTATGGCAAAAGGAAAAGGGAGAGCCACCACTTCACATTGGTATAGCAGGAGGGAGACAGTAGGCTGAGAGGTGCTACATACTTTTAAACAACTAGGTATCACAAGAACTCTCTCACTATCATGAGGACAGTACCAAGAGGGAAGGTGCTAAACCATTTAAGAGAAAGCCGCCCTCATGATCCAGTCACCTCCCACTAGGCCCCACCTCCAACACTGGGGATTACAATTAGACATGAGATTTGGGTGGGGACATAGATCCAAGCCATATCATATATGCTTTTAAACAACCAGATCTTTGGGAATATATTTTCACTATTGCAAGGACAGCATCAAGGGGATGGGGGGCTAAACGATTCAAGAGAAACCACCCCCATGATTATCTCCCACCAGGAGATACCACCTCCAACACTAGGGATTACAATTCAACGTGAGATCTGGGCAGGGACACAGAGCCAAACCATATCATTCTGCCCCTGGTCCCTCCCTCCCAGGTCTCATGTTCTTCTCACATTGCAAAATAAAACTATGCCTTCCCAACCATCCCCAAAGTCATAACTCATTCCAGCACTAACTCAAAAGTTCAAAGTCCAAAGTCTTATCTGAGGTAAGCTAGTCTCTTTCACCTAGGAGCCTGTAAAATAAAAAATCAGTTACCTCCAAGATATAATGGGGTTATGGGCATTGGGTAAATAGTCTCATTCCAAAATGACAAAAAAGGGGGTCTACTGGTTCCTTGCAAGTCTGAATCCCAGCAAGGCAGTCATTAAATCTTAAAGCACCCAAATAATTTTCTTTGACTGACTCCATGTTCTATATCCAAGGTACACTGGTGTGAAAGGTAGGCTCTCAAGGCCTTGGGTAACTCTGCCCTTGTGACTTTGCAATGGTTAGCCCCTGGAGCTGCTTTTATGGGCTAGCATCGAGTGCTTGCAGCTTTTCCAGGTGCAGGGTGCAAGATGTTGATGGATCTACCATTCCAATGTCTGGAGAATGATGGCACTCTTCTCACAGCTCCGCTAGGCAGTGCTCTAGTGGGGACTCTGAGTAGGGGCTCTAACTTCACATTTTCCCTCCACTCTTCCCTAGTAGATGTTCTCCATGAAGATTCTGCCTCTGCAGCAGGCTTTGCCTGAGCAACCAGGCTTGTCCGTACATCCTCTGAAATCTAGGCAGAGGATCCCAAGCCTCAACTCTTTTACACTGTGCACCTGCAGGCTTAACACCATGTGAAAGCCACCTAGGCTTATGGCTTGCACCTTTTGAAGCAGTGTTCCAAGCTGTACCTGGGTCCCTTTGAGCCACAGCTGGAGCTGCAGTAGCTGGGATACAGAGAGCAATATCATTAGGCTGCGCAGGGCAGAAACCATTTGGCCTATAAAACCATTCGGTCTTCCTAGCCCTCCAGGCCTGTGATAGGAGGAGCTGTTGCTAAGGTCTCTAAAATAACTTTGAGACCTTTTCCCCATTGTCTTGGTGATTAACATTCGGTTCCTTTTTACTTATGCAAATTTCTCTAGCAAGTGATTATTCCGCATCTATCTTGAATTCTTCTTCTGAAAACAGGTTTTTCTTTTCTACCACATGACCAGGCTGAAAATTTTTCAAACTTTTATATTCTACTTCCTTTTTAAGAAAGTTCCAACTATAGATCAATTGGTTGCTCATGCTTATGATCATAGGCTGTTAGAAGCAGCCAGGTTACATCTTGAACCTTTTGCTGCTTAGAAATTTTTTTTGCCAAGTACCCTAAATCATTACTCTCAAACTAAAAATTCCACAAAGCCCTAAGGCAGAGACAAAATGCAGCCAAGTTATTTGCTATAGCATCACAAAAGTGCCCTTTGTTCTAGTTCCCAATAAGTATCTCAGTTCCATCTGAGACCTCAACATTCTGGCCTTCACTGCCCATAACACTGTCAGCATTTCAGTCACAACCATTCAACCAGTATCTAGGAAGTTTTGAACTTTCCCTTATCTTCCTGCCTTCTTCTGAGCCCTCCAAACTCTTCCAACCTTTGCCTTTTATTCAGTTCCAAAGTTGCCTCCATATTTTCAGGTATCTTTATAGCAATTACTCATTCTTAGTACCAATATTCTTCATTAGGCCATTCTTGCATTGCTACAGAGAAGTACCTGAGAAGGGGTGCTTTATAAAGAAAATAGGTTTAATTGGCTCACAGTTCTACAGACTATACAGGATGCATGGCACTAGGCATCCACTTGTCTTCTGATGAAACCTCAGGAAGCTTACAATCATGGTAGAAGGCAAAGGGGGAGCCAGCACATCACATGGCAAAAGCAAGAGCTTAGAGTGGAGGTGTTACACACTTTTAAACAACCAAATCTCATGAGAACTCACTCATTATCAGGAGAAAATCATCAAGGGAATGATACTAAACCATTCATGAGAAACCACCCCTATGATTCAATCACCTTCCACCAGGTATCACCTTCAACATTGGGGATAACAGTTGAACATGAGATTTTGTCAGGACACAGTTCCTGATCACATAAACATGTAAGTGAGTATTTGCCGTTCTGTCTATTCTGTACCTGGCTTATTTCACTTAGTATAACAACCGGCAGACTAATTCATGTTGTCACAAGTGATAGACTGTCCTTTCTTGTTAAAGCACAACAGTATTCCATTACATAGATATACCATCTTTTCTTTATCCATTCATCTACTAGTGAACCCTTAAATTGTTTCTGTATCTTGGCTATTGCAAATAATACTGCAATGAACATAGGGGTGCAGAAATCTCTTTCACATACAGATTTCATTTGCTTTGGATGTACATATGCTGTATGACTTATGGCAAAATTATATCTTAACACATCCATAGTAAATTGAAAATATCAGAATTTAAAATTGAATTTAATACCCTGATAAGCCAAACATAAAGTAAACAAAAATCATAAATTAAATAATTTTAAGTGGGAAGCCATCTGTAGATCTCAAATTGAAATTGCTGGATTATATGGTAGTTCTTTTTTAAATTACTTAAAAAGCTTCTATATTATTTTTCATCACTGCTGTGCTGATTTGTCTTTATACCCACAGTGTACAAGTGCTCCCTTTTTTTTACATCCTAGCAAACTCTTATCTTATGTCTTTTTCATAAAAGCCATCTAAACAGGTGTGAGATTACATCATATTCTGGTTTTAATTTCCATTTCTCTGATGATTAGTGATGTTGAGTATTTTTTACATACTTGTTGACTATTTTTTTCTCTCTACTTTTGAGAATGTCTTTTCAGTTCTATGGGATGTTTTTAAATAGAGCTAGGTGTTTTTTTTTCTATTGAATTGTTTCTGTTCCTTATATTTTATGGATATTAACTCTTTATTAGATGTGTAGCCTGTAAATATTTTCTACAATTCCATACATTGTCTTTTCATTCTGGTGATAGTTTTCTTTGTGGTGCAGAGCTTTGTAGTTTTATATAATTCTATCTGGCTAATTTTGCTATTATGCTTGTGCTTTTGGAGCCACAAAATATTTGATAAGGCAATTGTCAAGAATATTTTACTCTAGGTTTTCTTTAAGGTTTTATAGTTTCCATTCTTACCATTAAGTATTTTATCCATTTTGAGTTGCTTTTTATATGGTGAGAAATAAAGGTCCAATTTCATTTTTCTGTATGTGTATATTCAATTTTCCCAACACCGTTTATTTAAGAGACTTTTCTTTCCCCAGAATATGCTTTTGGCACCTTTGCTACAGATCAGTTGACCTTAGATATATGTATTTATTTCTGTACCCTCCACTCTGTTGCATTTGTATATGTTTTTATGCCAATACATTTACGTATTGATTATTATAGCTTTGTAATATACTTTGAAATCAGGCAGTGTGATGCTTTCAGCTTTGTTATTTTTAATCAATATTGCCTTGGTGTTCAGAATGTTTTTATCATTTCATAAACATTGTAGAATTGCTTTTTCTATTTCTGTGACAAATATTGGAATTTTGATAGGGGTCTAATTGAATCTGTAGATTACTTTTAGTTGTCTGAACATTTTAATAATAAATATTGTTACAATTTATTAACAAAAGTCTGATAGTTAATATTGAGTGTCAACTTGATTGGAATGAAGGATGCAAAGCATTGTTTCTGGGTATGTTTGCGAGGATGTTGTCAAAGGAGATTAACATTTGAGTCAGTGAAGTGGGAGAGGCAGATCCACCCATAATCTGTGTGGGCACTGTCCCCTTAGATGCCAGTATGGCTAGAAAAAGCAGGCAGAAGATGGAATGAGCAGACTTGCTGAGTCTTCTGGCCTTTATCTTCCTTCTGTACTGGATGCTTCCTGCCCTTGAATGTCAGATTCCACATTCAGCTTTTAGACTCTTGGGCTTACACCAGCTATTTGCCAGGGGCTCTCAAGACCTCCAGCCACAGACTGAAGGCTGCACTGTCAGTTTCCCTACTTTTGAGGTTTTGGGACTTGGACTGGCTTCCTTGCTTCTCAGCTTGCAGACAGTCTATTTTACCTTGTGATCACGTGAGCCAATACTCCTTAATAAATTCCCTCTCATGTATACCTATATCCTATAAGTTCTGTCCCTCTAGAGAGCCCTAATACAATAAGAAATATTTCAATATATTTGTTTCTTCTTCAGTTTGATTCATCAATGCTTTAGGGATTTTAGTGTACACACTTTTTCACCTTGGTTGAATCTACTTCTAAGTATTTTTATATGCTTTATGAGATTATTTTCTTATTTCTTGACAGTTCATTGTTTATGTATAGAAATGCTTCTAATCTTTGCATGTTGATTTTCTATACTGCAGCTATACAGAATTTGTTTACTAGCTCTAACAGGTTTTTAGGGAGTCTTTGGGATTTTCTCTAAATAAAGTCATGTCATTTGCAAACATAGACAATCCACTATCAGCAGATTTTTCAGAAGAAACTTCTCAGACCAGGAGAGAGTGAGATGATATATTCACAGTGTTTAAAAAAAAAAAAAAAGACAAAACTGCAACCAAGAATACTTGCCAAGTGAATCTGTCCTTCAGAAATGAAAGAGAGATAAAGACTTTCTCAGAGAGATAAGAGCTCAAGCAGTTAATTAACACTAAACTTGTCTCCTCAGAAATTGTATAGGGAAGTATTTAAGCTGGTAAAAATATAATAAGTAATATTAAAACATAAGGAAATATAAAAACTTACTGGTAAAAGTAAGTACTTAGTGAAATTCCAAATACTAGTACTGTAATGGTGCTGTGCAAATAACATTTTTAGGATAAGTGTTAAAATACAAAACTATTAAAATAACTGTCATTAAAGTGATTTTAAGGGATACAGTATATTTAAAAAATCTATAAATTGTGGCCTCAAAAGCAGCAGAAGGATAGAGAGTTTGTATGTCATTGAGCTTAAGTGTAATCAGATTAAAATAGGTTATTACAAATATGTGATGTAAGCCTCATGCTAACCACATGTCAAAACACTATATTAATAACACAAAAGATAAGGAAAAAGGAATCAAAACATATAACTATAGAAACTAATCAAATCACCAAGGAAGACAGCAAGAGAAGAAGAAAGAAACAAGGGAACTATAAAACACTCAGAACATAATTAACAAAATGACAATAATAACTTCTTACCTATTAATAACTATTTGTATGCAAAACTATTAAATACTAAAATCAAAAAACATACAGAGGCTGAAGGGATAATTAAAAGCCAGATGTAAGAATTTACACTAAGAATATACATAGACTGAAATTGAAAGCATGACTAAATATATTCCATGCAAATATTAACCAAAAGGCAACTAGGCTATCTATATTTTTGTTGGAAAGAAATACATATATACTTTAAATAAAAAAACTGGAAAAAGAAGCAAAGATTATTTTATAATAATAAGAGGATCAATTTATCAAGTACTTACTATATATATACACACACTATATATAGTATATAGTATAGTATAGAGTATACATATACACACACATACACTACATATAGTTTTATATATATAATATAGTATAGTACATGGTATATATATGTAATATATAGTATAGTATAAAGCAAATACTTAGCAGAAAGTAGAAGATAACAAAGATCAAAGGAGAAATACAGATGAGAAAAACAATAGAAAAGATCAGTGAAATTTAAAGTTTTTCCTTTATGTTAAAAAATATACAAACATTTATCAAACCTAACAAAGAAAAAAGAGAAGATTGAAATAAAATCAGAAATGAAAGAGGAGCCATTACAAATGATACCAGAGAAGTACAAAGGATAATAGGAGATTATAAAAAATTGTACCCCCTAAAATTAGATAACCTGGAAGAAATGAACAAATTCTTGAACACGTACAAGCTACCAAAGCTGAATCATGAAGAAACAAGAAAATCTGAATAAATAAATAATAAGTAAGAAGATTGAGTCAGTAATAAAAAACTTTTCAACAAAGAAAATCTCAGGACTGGATAGCTTCATTGCTGAATTCTACCAAACATTCAAAGAAGAGCTAATCCTTAATTTTCCAAAATTTTTTTCAAAATATTGAAAAGGAGGGAATGCTTAAAAACTATTTTCACGTGCCCAGCATTACCCTGATATTAAAGCTGGACTAGGACACTACAAGAAAATTACAAATTTCAATAATACAAAACTATTCAATACAATATTAGCAAACTGAAATCCACAGAACATTAAAATTATTATTCACTATGATTATGTGAGATTTATCCCTGGAATGCAAGGATGGTTCAACGTGTGCAAATCAATAAACATAATATACCACATCAATCAAATAAAGGAAAAAAAATACATTCTTCTCAATAGATTGAGAAAAAACATTTGACAAAAATTTGCATCCTTTTATGATAAAAACTATCAACAAATTGGGTATTGAAGAAACATACTTCAACACAGTAAAGGACATATATGACAAGCCCGCAGTTAGCCTTGTACTTATTGTTGAAAAGTTTACTTTTCTCTAAGATTAGGAACAAGACAAAAAGCTATTCTCACCGTTTTTATTTAATATAGTACTGGAAGTCCTAGCCAGAATAAGTAGATGAAAATTAATTAATAAACAAACAAAAGGCATGCAAGTAGTAAATGAATAATTTAAATCATCTCTGTTTGCAGATGATATGAAGCTTACAATTTAAAATATGTGATTTAAAAATATATTTTTCTCAAATTTGACTATCAGTTTTATTAAGAAAAAATAAAATTTTACCATAATTAACAGATTAGCATACAATCAAGCTTGCCTATGATTAAATAGCATTAATTCATACTAAATATTTAATAATTTTTAATAATTCTTAGCAATTGGTATTTCTTACTAAAATTGATGGAAATTCTTTGCTGATGACACATAAAATCAACTTAAGAATGGCTTCATTAAAACATATTAAATTGTAGTGTGTTATTTATTCAACATTATTGAAGGAAGCACATTTTACTTTGGCTTGATTTATCAGTAATTCAAAGTATACCATTTAATACAACAAATATGCCTATTAATATTATGGGATTCACTTCTTTATTTAAAACCTTAAAGTCGTCTGTCTTCTTAAAGTTACGATTCTATAGAAATTAACATTTTTATTGTGAACGAGTTCAAATTTTAATTCCTTTATTAATTCCAACCTTCCACTCATCCCCAAATTATTTTTTATTACTCTCCTCCACAATACTTATTCTTACTAAACTAAGAAATATACAATTTTGTTCTGTTTTCCAGCAACAGACTATCTTCTTCCTGTCCACTTATTTTGGATGCAAAATCTAAGATGATATCTCTTCATTTTGTTCAATCTAGTTGTCAGGAAATTTGGAAGTATAGGTGGAAATAACCTAGCTCTTTCATGTTTAATTAAGTTTAATTAATTATTTTGAATATTTTTCAAATCACATCACATAAATAAAATGGGACCTAAGTTCTTGACAAAAATTTTGAAAAAATCTGTAGTCTAAAACACAATGATCAAAATAAACAGTAATAAGAAAATTTCTCCAAATATTTACTTGTAATAAACAATATAATTTCACTGCAATGGTTTCTGGAAAATATATTTTAACCAGAACATCCCCCAAAATCAAAGGGAATATTAATTTTTTTCCATTTATCAATGATCTATTTCAATTTATTATTTTACTTTTTGAATTGAATATATCTATTTATATTTTTACATTTAACAATAATGACTTGATTATGCAGTTACAATAGCTGTAAATGGGCCAGGTTCAGTGACTCATACCTGTAATCCCAGCTCTGTGGGAGATCGAGGAAGTAGGGCTGCTCAAGGCCAAGAGATCAAGACCACCTGGGCAGCATAGATCCCATCTCTATAAAATGAAACAAAAAAAGTAGTTGTGCATGTAGGCATGTGCCTGTAGTCCTAACTACTTGGGAGGTTGAGGTGGGAGGAACCCTTGATCTCAGGAGTTCAAGGCTACAGAGAGCTGCAGTCATGCCACTGCACTCTGGCCTGGGCAAAAGACTCAGACCCTATCTCTAAAACAAAACAAAACAAAGCAAAACAAAAACAAAAACGCATAAAGGCCATATAAGTTGGATTTTTTGGTAGTTTTTGTCCTATTTGCATTGGGTGAAGAGTATTAAGGATAGTCTTTTTCTTTATAATTACACAATGGTTTTGTTTTACTGTCAGTGGGAATTCTTCCTGCAAGTAAAATATTTCAATAATTGAAATGTTCGAGAAAAAAGACAAATGTAACATTGAAACAATAAAAGTTTAAGTGTCTCTTTAACTGACAAGGGTGTATAAATGTCAACATGCCTTTCAGATAAATCAGTTCCAGTTCAAAGATCTTGACAATACTTTGGAAATGTAATAGAGATTCTATGAAGCTGCTACTGTGATTCTGGAGAAGCAATGTGAGAGAGGTAATGAGAGGATTGTATGTGCATAGCAAAGAGATTCTAGTATGTGTCAATTTAAAAAAGAAAACTTCTTTTTGGGAGTCTTTGCTATAGTTTTATATTGTAATAAATAGTGTCTCTGCTAGAGGTGACATTTATAGCTCCTTAGAGGTCTACCAGTATGAAAGAATGCTATCGTTTCTTAAATGGCTGTTGTACCAACTATATTTCATTTTCCCTAGTTTCTTCATTGTGGCTTTTAGATAAATATTTTCTGACTGAAAAAAAATCATGGAAAGAAGTCATTAAAATATCTGTTGGAGAACAGTATATGTTGCTATCACAACAGTTCAAAAAATTCCCTTCCATATTTGCATCCTGATCAAATCTAGAGTGAACTCAAGCCTCAATTAAGAAAAATATTCCAAATTTTAAAACATTAAAAATTTGGTCGTGATGCAACTTGCAATGATACCAAATAAATTACTGCTTCTGAAGTAAATTCTAAGCACTCTATAATTCTGATTAATTCTGATTACTGATGTTTAGTTTGAGGAGAAATCAAAATGCATGTATATTTGTAGCATTTTCCTCAAAAAAATTTCTTTCAACTTAAAAATTCTTATTCATAACCAATATATTGACATCTTCTCCTGTTTTCTATCATTTGTCTTGGCTTTCTCCTGAGGTAGCAAGCTCAATCAGACATGTCTCTCATGATCTCTTGAACCAGCCCTTGATGTGTGTCCAGTCTCAGATAATAATATAACTACGAAAATAATCTTTGATTGCTAAATAAATAGTAATAAAAGTTTCTGGGTGTAGGCAAGGCAAAGAGGTTGTTCTATCAATATATATCCAATGCATAATATTTTTGTCATTTTAAGGCAAAGATCAAGTTCTTCAATAGAAATAATTTATCGGATGGCTTTCACATATTATTCTTGATTTTGACTCTACTAAATATGATTCTTTACTGGATTCCTTAACTTGACATTTCTTCAAACAAAAGTTTTCTGAAATATAGGCATGAAGATTATAATGTACAGTGGGAGAGAAATATTTTTAACACCTTTCTCAGATATGGGCTAAGCATTTCACTTCCTAGCAAACATAACATTTTCGAGAAAGTATGTTATTACACCAGTCTTTTAAAACTTATGAGATGACATATTTGACAAAAAAGAGTAAGTCTCTTTTATTTAAGATGTTTTATTCATTATATAAATTATGTTATTTACCATTTAATTGCATGACAAGAGATGAAGTTTATTTCCAAACAAACTTGATATATGTAATAATGACATTTTATTTACTTTAGATTACTTTAGCAAATTCTGAAATTCTTCATGCTATGAGCTTTTAAAAATGGCATTCAATATTATGTATTAAGATAATCTATCTTAATTAAAAATATTTTTTATGAAATTATTTCTACCTCTATATAGGCAAGACATAAACCTTTTTATCTTCAAATTTATGTATATTATTAAACTATACATTCCAAAATAACAACATATAATAATTTTCTGTAAGTTTCTTACTTTTAAGAAATTATAATAGTCCATGAGCAACAGAAATTAATTCAGTGCTTTTTGCTGGAGCTGCCAATATTCATACCTTCCCCTTCTCTTATGATGACTTTCTTGGCAGAAAAAAGAGAAGAAAAAGAACTGTTAAGTAAGACCCAGGAGTCAGAAAGGAAAAACTTGGTCTTCAAAATAAAAATCAGAAGTGGCAGATATAATAACCATTATGTATATGACATGCATAATAAAATTTGGCTGACAGACTCCAGCAATGATTCCTTTTATTCCATAGAAACCTTTTAACCACCTTTACCAACTGAACCGTGTTTCACCAAAATTCATATGCTAAAATTCCTAATACTTGATATAAGTGGATTTGGAGAATGGATCTTTAAAGAGGTAATTAAGGTTAAATGAGGTCGTAATGATGAAGCCCTAATTGGATAAGATTGGTGTCCTTAAAAAGAAAAGGAAGAGACAAAAAAGATTTGGGATGTGCACACACAGAGTAAAGACTGTGTGAAGTGGCATGAGAATGTAGCTATCTGCAAGCCAAGCCAAGGCTTCAGGGGAAACCAATCCTGCTGGCACCTTGATCCTGAAATTCCAGTCTCTAGAACTATGAGAAAATAAATTTCTATTAATTTTGCTAGCCATTCTGTGTGTGTGTGTGTGTGTGTGTGTGTTTTCTTTTTATGACAGTCCCAGCAAACTAATGAAATCAAAACTGATACATCCAGTGAGAGGGAGGGATGGAAACCTTAACAATGGGATAGTTGAAATAACTAATAATTAAATAATTTTTTTAAGTAAATGGGAAGGATAAGAGGGGGTTGTTTATCAGGCAAAGCTGAGATTGGGAGTCATTAACTTTCTATAACATACTTCTATACTATATTGGAATAATTTCAAATTGAAATTATAAATTCTCTGAAATTAATTTGTTAGCTCTGGCAAAGACGTGATCAATATAATATATGATTTTATTGATTGTCAAAAGCAAAAAATTTAAAGAGTGCTAAAAATTGAGAAAAAAATCAGAATCAGAAAGGGCAAAGATATTAACCAACAACTCTAGGTTAACTTGTTAACAATATCATAGGGAAGAGTGATTGATAATAAGCATTAAAACCAACCACTAGTTGGCCATTTATTATAATTTACTTTGCTTTTCCCTACATGTTTTAATAGAAAGTAGATGAATGATTCTGTTTAATCTTAGGAGTGTAATTGTCATGGCTATAGTTTGAGTGCCTTTTTATTAACATGTGGGCACAATGAAGATGAAATCCAAGTCTGTGAGAAAAATAGTGTGTCTGATTTTGGGATGGCATTCATGTATTCAGATGTCTACTGCTCTTCATATTAGGTAAAAGAAAAACAGGGGTTCTCAGGCCTTTGGCCACAGACTGAAGGCTGCACTGTCAGCTTCCTGACTTTTGAGGTTTGGGGACTCAAACTGGCTTCCTTGGTTCTCAGCTTGCCCACAGTTTATAGTGTGACCTCACCTTGTGATCATATGAACAATACTCGATAAACTCCCTTTCACATATACATCTATCCTATTAGTTTTGTCCCTCTAGAGAGCCCTGGCCAGTAGAGTCACTGTAACTTAGAATATTTATATTATTAGTTTATATTATACCATTCCTAATTCATATGCCCTCTAGCGCTCCTAAAGGCAAGCTTCTTTTTCTTTAACATGTCACATATTATCGATCCAGGAGGTACACCTGGTGCACCGTTTCAACCATATTGCTGGTTCTAGACCATTACTATCATTCTATGCAACTCATGTGAGAATCACAGCATCTAGATACATCTTCTTCTTCTTGGTGAATTTTACACACCTCCTGGTCACAGTGCCTTTTTAATTCATAACTATTTGTTCTACTCACATTCTTTCTTTCCTCCCAACTGTCACAAAGATGAAACACTAACAGTCGAATCTCGAAGTTACACAATGTGCTCATTTTCATTGACTTTTTTCTGTAATATTTAAGTTGTGGTAAAATATCATAACATAAATTTTACCACCTTTACAATTTTAAGAGTACAGGTCAGTGTCATGAAATATATTCACAAAATTGTGCAACCATCACCACCATTCATCGCCATTACTTTTTTATATTCCCAAACTGAAACATTGTTCCCATTAAGCACTATATCCACATATCCCCCTCTCTCAACTTCCTAGCAATCATTATTCCATGTTCTATCTCTACGAATCTGACTACACTGAATACCTTATGTAAGTGGAATCATACAGCATTTGTCCTCTTATAACTGTCTAATTTTACTTAGCATAATGTTGCTTAAGTTCATTCATGTTGTAGCATGTATCAGAATTTATTTTAAAACTGGATAAAATCTCATTGTATGTGGATATCATATCTTGTTTATCCATTCATCTATTTGTAGACATTTGAGTTGCTTTTCGGCTATGGTGAATAATGCTGCAATGGTCATGGGTGTCAATCTCAGAAATTCACTGCCTTAAACCACAATCTCATTTTGTTATCATTGGACCACTTCTAACAACTCGATTTAAAAATTTATTTTAAGACATGGTTTTCTATTATTTCAGTTCTTGTTTCAAAGTTCTACAATTCCAAACACACTGAGATCTTTATAACTACATACTATGTCTCAGATAGTTCCTCTGTGAACCTGTCTTTTTTTTCTTATGATGCTTCACAATTCATCAAAGCCCTTCCTCTTAGAGAATTTATGTGCCTAGGAAACCTAAAAGTTGTCCAACTGTTCCTTAACATTTCTTCTTGAATTTAAATCTTAAAATAGGATCAACTGCTACATCCTACATGTATCTAGAGCTCAACTCAATAAATATTTGGTGAGTAAATGAATTGGTAAGCTTTGAATAAAGTCACTAAGGTGGTGTACACAGCTTAGGGATTCAAAATTCTCTCAATAAAGTAAAAAATAAAACTCACTGCTTTTATCTGAGAAAATAATATTCAAATAATGATAAAAAGTGCCAGGAGCGGTGGCTCATGCCTCTAATCCCAGCACTTTCGGAGGCCAAGGCGGGCAGATCACGAGGTCAGGAGATTGAGACCATCCTGGCTAACACAGTGTGATCCCTTCTCTACTAAAAATACTAAAAATTAGCCGGGTGTGGTGGCGGGTGCCTGTAGTCCCAGCTACTCGGGAGGTTGAGGCAGGAGAATGGTGTGAACCCAAGAGGCAGAGCTTGCAGTGAGCCGAGATTGTGCCACTGCACTCCAGCCTGGGCAACAGAGTGAGAGTCCATCTCAAAAAAAAAAGTATATGCCATTTGCCATGGCAAATCTCTATGTGCTATCTGTCAAAAGAGAAGCACATATTAAGAAAAATAAAAAAGGCTGCATAATCATCAAAATAATAGAAGTTTTTATTATTTTATTTAGTTTTTGCATATTTCTTGGAGAGAGAGGATTTAGAAAGAAAAAATAGCAAGTCACACATTCAATACTAAGATTTTTGTATGCTACTTGACGTTTCTTTCTGTTTAAACACAATGAACTATAAATGTATTCTCTGTAAGTCTTGTTTTAGACACAGAGGAATTCAATTAAGTTTAGGTTCAGGAAGATCATCTTACAAAAATAATAGAAGTTGAATTTGAGCAACAACAACAACAACAACAAAGCAGAAAGATTATTTGGAGAGTGCTAAACAAAAAGGCAAGTGAATCCATGAAGTCTCTGACCAAGCCATCTAGAAGTAGATTCAATTTATGTGTCACCAATAAAAGAAAATTTTGCATTGTTGTTAATAGTGGTTTCTGAACTCTGTGGATTCTTATGGCAACACCCAGTAGATCAGAAAGACAACAGGAGTCTTCACTAACAGCCAGTTTCTACAAAATTCAAATATAAAGTCATACCATCGAAAGAAACACAGTAAATATTTATCATAAATCTTTAGAGGTAAAAGTGCAGGAATATATCTTTCACATTCAATCAACTGAAAGTGACCTTTATTTTTTTTCAAAATGTTATATTTTACTAATTTCCTTTAATTTACTGCCAATTCCAAACCAATTTATTACTGCTTGTCTGAACTATTATAAGATTTTTCAAGCATTTCATATCTCTGAAATCACCCCTTTGCAATTTAAGTAGGAAAATAGTTGGAGAATAATTTTTAAAAAATAATTATTAAATCATGGCATTACTATATTCAAAGCCCTTACAGAGCTCTATTATTTTTATTTAGCATTGTTTTAACAAGTTTTTTTTTTTTTCTTTTCTTTTTTTCTTTTTGAGACAGATTCTCGCTTTTGTAGCCCAGGCTGGAGTGTAATGGCTCAATCTCGGCTCACTGTAACCTCCCCTTCTCGGGTTCAAGCAATTCTCCTGCCTTAGCCTCCCGAGTAGCTGGGATTACGGTGACCGCCACGACACCGGCTAATTTTTTGTGTATTTAGTAGAGACGGGGTTTCACCATGTTGGCCGGATGGTCTTGAACTCCTGACCTCTGGTGATCCATCTGCCTCGGCCTCCCAAAGTTTGGGGATTACAGGCATGAGCCACTATCCCCAGTTGTTTTAACAAGTATTTTTAAGGTGTACTAAATGCTAAGCACTGTGCTAGCTGTGCAAAAATAACTGGGGTGGGGGGGGGGGTGGGAGGGGGACAGAGCTAAGAATACTTGGAATTTTATTTCATGGTATAATGTTTTATATCCCAATTTTCTCATAAGTACCCTCTACTCAACCTCTACTCTGTGATTATTATCCCACGACTGCATCTAGAACAGAGGTTGGTAAACTTTTCCTGTAAAGGGCTAGTTATTACATGTTTACACTCTGTAGGTCATTAATTATAGATCACAACTATTCAACTTGTCATTGTAGTATGAACACAGCCATACACAATACATAAATAAATAGACGTGGCTGTGTTCCAAAGAAAATTTATTTGCAAAAATAGGTAGAGAGGTGAATTTGGTCCCCGGGGCCATAGTTAGTTGACCTATGGTCTAATTTATTCTGTAATATCAGCCTCATTAGTCAACATTTTTGAGTTCCAAATGAAGTTTTATTTTTCTATGAACATGGTAAAAATCACACTTCACACTCGTAGCAATATAGAGTGACATGACTCTTGTATTTCCCATTAAAAAGGCTACATGTTTACATCCTGGTTCTAATACATATTAATATGGCATGAACTCACTTCTCATTATCACTGGATCTCAATTTCCTCACATGTAACAGAAGTAAAATAATACTTATCTTGGCATTTCTGTGATGACACAAAGGTTTAATTGTGTAAGTTACCGAAACCTGTTAAGGCTAATTGCACAATGGCCCAGATCTGCTGAAGAGTGCTTTCCTTATCTGGTTCTTATCAAAGCTGACAGACTTCTTGGTAACTTGGCAAATGGATAGAGCACAATGAACATTGTGAAATATGCTACTTCTGAAACCCAGATGGGCCTACTAGAAGTCGTGCTTCCTTCTTAGTGATGAGAGATGCAAAATGCAATAACGTGTATGTTACTTTAATGGACTATTTTAGCATGCCTCACGCCACTGGAAATCTAAAATTTCACTGAGGTAAACACAGAAACTATGTTGTGTTTACCCACACCTTCTGAGCTCATACAGTCTGAATAACATGAGATTATTGGCCAAGGGGGTCAATGTACTATTTCATGGAATACACAGCCAACCCAAACCCTGCCTGGCTAGCTTCTGCAATGTTTTCATATGTAATGTCCTTCCTTCCTTTAGGAGGCCCAGTACTTTGTCTGCTGAGTTACAAATGACTTGGCTGTAGTTTAAATCTGTTGGACCAGAGAGGAGTTAGAGCCAGATCCTGAATGAAACCTGAGTTGTTGTGTGAAAGATAAGCCTTTGCTTCATCTTAAAGCAAGAGGTACATCTTCACTTTAATATGGAGGAGTGAGAAACTTCTGTAATCTCAGAAGGTTTGAGAAAAACTGAGATTTTACCATTTTCAAGTGCATCAATCCATACATTTCATCCTAAACCTTAGGTATCTACCCTTTCTCAATCGGAGTCCTCATCTTGGTATAGCAGAACTGCCAGAATTAACAATTCAACATTTCTTGGAGATCTTTAGTCTTATAATTAAGGTTTGGTCCAGATTCTCAGTCTCTTTCTGTTCCCTGTTCTTTTATATGCTTCTAAGAACCCTCTGGCATTCTCAATCTGCTTTATATTAATCACCCTCATAATTTTTTTTCTCCTCTCATCATCACTGGCCCTTAGAAACAGCTATGCAATTCAATATACTTCATTGTTATTACTTCCAAACTTATCTTGAGATACTGCATTTACCAGTGCATTCTTTAGCACAGGTATTAATCCTAGCTCATTACCATGGAAAGTTTTAGCAAATGCTCTTAAATCACATATCAAGATCTTTTAGTTCTTCACCTACTGCGGGTGATGAAGTCTTCATTGCCAACTAGAAGGTAAGCAATCCAGGTTAAAGTCAGCTTCCTAGGACCTCTCCTAGTAATGCAGTAGTTGATTAGTTGCCATAGAAAACAGACTCTGAAAGTCTTGAATTTATATTTGGTACTTTTGTTGGGGATTGATTTGGAAACAGTGTCTGTGAATAGTATAAGAAATAATATTGGGAAGACAGATACATTGAACTGGGGTAAAATTGGAACAGATGCCTCACCAGTCCTAAAGGGAGCAGAATACTCCAACTGAGACAAAAATAAGCCTGGTCTTTAACTTACATAAAACAATCATTAGACATGGGGTGACTCCAGGGACTGCACATAATCTTAGGGGAGGTGGTTTCCTCCACTTAAGGAAAATTCCTGAAAAGGGCTTCAGGAGTTGGCAAATCGACTTTCATCAACTGGGGAATGAGTGCTTTAGTCTTGGAGGGATATCTACCGTACTCAATTCAGTGCTAAATAAATCTTAATTAACTAAATCCCAAACATTTTGTGTGCTGAATTCAGTATACTTTACTGACAACCACTTTGTTTCTAAGGCTCTCTTAAAAATGAATGCCCGTTTATGTTGATAATTATTTTTTATGGAATTAGAGAAGATACTCTAGTAAACACAGACATTTTAATCTCCTACAAAAGCTAACCTGTGGTTAATATGCCATTAAAAAAAAAAAACACCACATTTTTGCAGGATCAAGGGAGCATTACCCGAACCTGAGATTCACCTAGCTGTGGATTTTTAGTCAGGTGTTTTCTAGCATTATCTAGAGATTCTTTAGGCATTTAATCCTGGGATTTTCAAGGTTACTTGTAAATTATTAAAAGGGAAATGCCAATTCACATCTCTTCTGGAACATAAAATGGGTAGTTTGCACTATTAAGGTATCTTCCCTGGAATCCCTTGCTTTCTTGAACATTCTGCTTACTAACCCATGGCAAGTTACTTTTCTCCCTAATTGGTGCTTGTACTCATGAAGTGTATCATCATCATTAACAAAATCAATTAAGTACCTACATGAGCATGGCCTTCCTCCTGGGTCCTGGTTAATTTGCACAAGATCTTCTTGTGTCTTTCTGTTAGGAATTCAGCCCTATTAACAGTACCACTCTTCTGAGAATATTCCATTTGCAAAGTTAAACTTTCAGCTGATGAGAAGAAACTTAAGGAAGCAAACAATTAGTATGTAGATTAAAGATGCCATTAAAGGAACACATTTAATGAAGGTACTGTTTGCCCTTCATGGCTAAAAAAAAAATAAAGGCATTGTAAACACTAATATATTCAATAATGTTAACTTGGTAATGTGCAGGTTACTTTTTATTCCATTTAGATAAACTCTTCTCAGTGACATGTAACTTGGCTCTGATCATGTAACTTCTGGGATTTAGAGTGAAAGCAATTCTACCCAGCATGGGGATAACTTTGTTTTAAGGCCTTAGACTTAAGAAAGGGATACATATGGAGAGGAGCCTTATTTCAGTTGAGTAAAATTCAAACAATTGAAATGACTGAGAAGCACGATCTGAGGCTTTGGATTCTAACCCAAGATTTTTGATTCTCATTACCAATCTTCACAATATTTAGGAAGTAGGATAGTCTTAATAAATGACAGTGGTTGTCTCTGAGTTACAGAATTAATTACCTTCTCTCTACAGGTATAGTATGAAATCAATGTTTGAGAAATTTATAGGCTATATCCAACCATTTTTATGTATATTAATAAAATTTCTAGTGTATTTGACATAGCAGACAACAGTTAAAATCTTTAATAATTGAAACATATGAATATATTTATATTAATTACTCTAAATTGATATGCTATATAATAAACATAACATTTTATGTAATAGAATATTAAATCCTGTATTAGTCATACCACTACAGTGAACTATCTAAAATAATCAAAATATTATTAAAAATAGTTATGGCTATTGAATGCTTATTGAATCATCACTATGTGGTAGACACATTTTTAAGTGCATAACATGCATAAACCACTTAATCTTTATTGCCTTAAGAAGGGCAATATTTAGCTATTCATATTACATGAAGGAACTAAGGCAATGAGAGTTCAAATTGCTTACTCTAAATCTCATTGCAAGGAAGTATCCTGGGCTTGAACCCTACCAGTTGATCCCAGAGCCTATGTAAAATAATTTAGTTAAAATATAATAATTAAATATACAAATACATTTTCAGACACTTTAGAAATGATCATGAGATGAACTTATGGGATAACTTGAAAACCCGAGGGAAACATTGGGAAGATTCATTTTTCGTTCTCTCATACACATTCACTCCTCTGGGATCTCCTTGAGATCAAAAGCAAGGGACCCCTGAATTCATAAGAGTGGAGGAAAGCAGCAGCCTGAGAAGATGACATGATTTTCTTGTCTTTTTTTAGTGTTGTAGGCTAGGAGTATGGAACGTGTAACCAACAGAGCATAATAAGTGGAATATGCTCTGGGTCAAGCTCTTGTGTGTCGTGAACTGTCCAGAGACCAATGGTCAAATCCATGATATTAATTAAACATGGTTACCAGCCTTCATTTGCATAGATCTTATATTTTTCAATAACCCAATACCTTTTTCTTTGGTGATCGAAATAATTTGAATATTATTATAATGGTTAAAAAGTAAACATCTGAGTGCTCTTACTCAGATGTTATTAAGCTAAAATATACAAAAAAAAATCTACATGGGGTTGTTTTTCCTTAATCCAAATATCATGATAAGAACTAGTTATATAGACCATAACTATCCAATACAATTTTCTTCAATAATCTCTGCTGTTCAGTATAGTTACAATTAGACTCATGTGGCTACTGAGCACTAAAATGTTGCTAGTTTAATTAAGAAACTCAATTTTCACTTTGGGAGGCCTAGGTGGGTGGATCATGAGGTCAGGATATCAAGACCATCCTGGCTAACATGGTGAAACCCCGTCTCTACTAAAAAAAAATAAATAAATAAAATTAAATAAAAAGAAATAGAAAAAATTAGCCAGGCGTGGTGGCGGGCACCCGTAGTCTCAGCTACTCAGGAGGCTGAGGCAGGAGAACTGCGTGAACCGGGGAGGCGGAGCTTGCAGTGAGCCATGATCACGCCATTGCACTCCAGCCTGGGCGACAGAGCAAGACTCCGTCTCAAAGTCTCAAAAAAACAACAACAACAACAACAACAAAAAACAAAGAAAAGACAAAAGAAGCTCAATTTTAAATTTATTTTAGTTAAGTAAAATTAAAATTAAATTAAATATAAAAATCAAATACCCACAGGAGGGCAGTGGCTACTTATTGAAGAGCACACATATAGAATTTATTTTTTCTAAGACAGTACTAATTATTAGAGCACTTTAAAAACAAGATAGGCCGGGCATGGTGGCTCAAGCCTGTAATTCCAGCACTTTGGGAGGCCGAGATGGGTGGATCACGAGGTCAGGATATCGAGACCATCCTGGCTAACACGGTGAAACCCCGTCTCTACTAAAAAATACAAAAAAAAAAAAAAAAAAAAAAAAAACTAGCCAGGCGTGGTGGCGGGCGCCTGTAGTCCCAGCTACTCGGGAGACTGAGGCAGGAGAATGGCGTGAACCCGGGAAGCGGAGCTTGCAGTGAGCTGAAATCCGGCCACTGCACTCCAGCCTGGGTGACAGAGCGAGACTCCGTCTCAAAACAAAACAAAACAAAACAAAACAAACAAACAACAAAACAAAACAAAACAAACAAACAACAAAACAAAACAAAACAAAACAAGATAAAATTTTCTACAACTGTAAGTCATATGAACCCAGCATGAACCCAGCAATCTCACTTCAATGTATTTACCCAACAAAAATGAAAGCCTTTTTTTCACAAAAAGACTAATTTACAAATGCTTTTAGCAGCTTTTATGCAAAATAGCCCCAAACTAAAAACAATCCAAATATCTATCAACGGATTAATCGATTAACATATTATATCATTTATATAATAGAATACTCAATGGTAAAAAGAAACAATCTATTAATACAGAAATACAGTATAGACTAACCTCAAAATGAATCTTACAGAAAGTTTACACATGTATGTGAAATTGTAGAAAAGAAAAATCACTAACCTTTAGTGACAGAAATTAGATCGGTTGGTTTCATGAGGTCTGGGAGTGAGGTGAATTTGGATTCACTAAAGGAAATATGAGGGAAGTTTTTGAGGTTCTGGAAATGTACTATATCTTGATTGTAACTGTATATGTTTGTTAAAATAATAAATCTTTATATTTAAAATGTGTAGATGTAAGTGTATATAGATTATATTTTAATAAAGTTTATTAAAATCAATAACAATATAAAAGACTTAGATCAAAATATCAATCAACTTGACATAATTGAAATGTGGAAAACACTTCCAACAACAGAAAGAGGGTACACTCTTTTACTCAAGAGCATATCAAACAGTTGCCAAAATACATTATAGTTATGAAATAAGCCTCAGTAAATTTCAGTCATACAGAATATGTTCTCTGAGGAAAGCAACAATAAGGAAGGAATGAACATCAGCAAGACAGTCCAAATTATTTCAAAATTAGGTAACACATCTAAATTTCCCACAGGACAAATAATATCTCTAGATTAATGTGTAGTTGTTCTGAATAAAAAAAAAAGGAACACCAAATATAAGTTAATAATATGAAGCTAAAATGTACTCATAAGGTAACTATAAGATTATATGCTTACATTTAAAAGAAGACAGGTTTAAAATCAATGATCTGGGCTTCTACCTTAGAAAACTAGAAAAGAGGAGCAAAATAAAGCCAAGTTCAAAAACAAAAAGAAATAATAAATATAATGGAATAAAGTACTTTTGCCACAGAAATAAACATTAGTCTACTAATACCATTTATATGACAACAAATTGGATAAACTGTAGAAATAGATTCATAGAAACATGAAACTTAGCAGGACTGAATCATGAAAAAATAGAATATCTGAACAGACCAATAAGAGTAAGACGATTCCGTCATTAACCAAATGCATCCAAACAAACAAACAAACAAAAGTCCACGACTTGACTGATCTCACTGGTGAATTCTACCAAACATATAAAGAATAAGTAGTGGCCACCCTTCACAAGAGATTCCAAAAAATTGAAGAGGAGGCAACACTACCAAACTCATTTTTTGTGTCATGGCTTACACTGATACCAAAGCCCACTAAAGACACTACAAGCAACAAAATTACCAACCAATAACCATTATGAGCTCAGATATAAATATCCTTAAAAGACACCAGCAAACTGAATTCAAAGCATATTAAAAGGTTCATTCACCATGACCATGTGAGATTTTTTCCTGGAATGCAGAGCTTGAAATATGCAAATCAAAAAATGTGATACATTAATGGAATATAAAATTAAAACCATATGATCATCTTAATAGGTCCAGAAAAGGCATTTCACAAAACTCAACATGTTCACAATAAAAACTCTCAACAAATTAGGTATAGAAAGCATGTACCTCAACATAATACAAGCCAAAGATGATACGCTCAAAGTTAACGTCATATTTAATGGTGACAAGCTGAAAGCTATTCCTCTAAGTTCAGGAATGAGACAAGGATGTCCACTCTCACTACTTCTATTCAGCATAGTACTGGAAGTCCTACCAGAGTAATTAGGTGAAGAGTAAAGAGTAAATAAATAAAAGATGTCTATTTGGAACGAAGGAAATGAAGATATTTTTGTGTGCAGATGATATAATCTTTTATGTAGAAAAACCTGAAGACTACATCAAAAACGTTTTAGTACTAGTATAAAATTCAGTAAAGTTGGAGGATATGAAATAAACATACAACTAACTGTGTTTTCATATACTAACAACAAATTATCAAAAATGAAAATTTAAAAAGTCCAGTTACAATAATATCAAAAAGGATAAAATGCTTAGGAATAAATTCAACCAAGAAGCTTAAATATCTGCACAATAAAAACTACAAAACACATTTGAAATAAGTTAAAGACACAAAAAAATAAGAATATATTCTTTGTTTACACGTTACAAGAAATAATATTCTTAAAACGTTCATAATACCAAAGCAATCTACAAATCGGTGCTATCTTGCAAAACTCCTGTGGCATTTTTCACAGAAACAGATGAGAAACATCCTGTAATTCCTGTGGAACCAAAAAAATCCAAAATAAACAAAATTACCTTGAGAAATATAAAACAAACCTAGAAGGATCACGCTTTTGAATTTAACATATATAAGAAAGCTACAGGAATTAAGGCAGTGTGATACTAGCATAAAAACAGTAGACAAATTGAGCAGAATGGAGAGTCCAGAAATAAGCCTACCAACATACAGTCAACTGATCTTCAACAAGAATGTCAACAATACACTATGGGGAAATTATGATCTCTTCATGAACTAGTATTGAGAAAACTGGCTTTCCACAGGCAACAAAACGAAATTGGACAACTACATTACACCATGCACAAAATCAACTCAAAGTGGATTAAAGATTTAAACATAAATCCTGAAACTGTAAAACTACTAGAAAAAACATGTGGAAAAGCCTTCTTGACATTGGTCTTGGCAATTGTTTTTTTATACGACACCAAAGCACCCGCAACAAAAGCAAAAATAGGTAAGTGGGACTATATAAAACAAACAGAAAAACCTCTTTATTGCAAACGAGATAACACCATGAACAATTAACATACAGAATTGGAGAAAAATATTTGCAAATCACAGATCTGAAAAGTGGTTAATATTCAATATGTATAAGAAATGATGACAACTCAACAGAAAATAAAAGCTTCAAAAATGGGCAAAATACCTCAATAGACATTTCTTCAAAGAAAACATATAAATGGTCACTAGATATAAGAACATATGCTCAACACCAGTAATCACGAGGGAAATTCAAATAAAATTTACAACGAGATATTAACTCACATCTATTATGGCAGCTATTATTAAAACACATATATACACAAAGTAAGTGTCAGCAATGATGTGGAGAAATTGGAATCTTTGTACACTGTTGGTAGGAATGAAAAATAGTGATGCCACTATACAGAATGATACGGAGATTCTTCAAAAAATCAAAACTACATCTGTTAATGAATCCCACAATCCCACTTCTGTGTATATTTACAAAATATACAAAATGATTGAAATCAGGATCTTGAAGAGATGTTTCCCCTCTTATGTTCATTGCAACACTGTTAAAAATAGCCAAGATGTGGAAATGGTCTATACGTCCATTGACAGAGAAATGGATAAAGAAAACATGGCAAATACACACAATGGAGAACTATTCCACTTTTAAAAGGAACAAATTCTACCATCTGTGACAACATGGATAAATCTTGAGATTATGCTTAATGAATTAAGCCAGCAACACTGTAATGAATACTGCATGATTCTTCTTATATGAGGTATCTAAATAGTAAAACTTATAGAAGCAGAGAATAAAATGGTGGTTGCTGCGGTCTGGGAAGAGAGGAAAATGGGGAACAAAATTTTACTCAATGATTATACAATTTTAATCTATGCGAGATGAATAAATTATTTTAGAAGTGTTCTGTACAACATACTTAGCAATACATAATTGTGGACTTCACAATTTGTTAAGAAGTTCACCCAAATGTAGTTTAACCCACCTATAAGCTAATGTAAGTGTTCTGAACATATACAAGGTAGGCTATGATAAAATATCATGTTCAGTAAGTTAGGTGTATTAAATGCATTTTCAACTTACTGTATTTTAAATTATGGTGGGTTTATTGGAACATAACCCCATAGATAATTAGAAGAACTACTGTATATTAAAAGTGCAGTTTTTAAATATCAATTGTACCTCAACGAAACTGTTAAAGATGCTATACTTAGAAATATATTCAACACAGATGATAATATTTTCATCTTCACTAAAACTGTAGATTATATTATAGGAAGATTAAATGATATTTTAATAAGTAGAGTGAGAAACCATGTTCATGCATGGAAACTCAGTATCTTATTTTTATTTATGTTTTATTCTAGATTCTGGGGTACATATGCAGGTGTTACAAGGATATATTGCATAATGGTGAGATTTGGACTTCTAGTGAACCCATCACCCAAATAGTGAACATTGTACCCAAGGGGTAATTTTTAGACTCTCATTCCCTCCCACTCTCCCTTTTTGGAATCCCCAGTGTCTATTATTTCCATTCATATGTCTGTATGTACCCATTATTTGGTTCCCACTTATAAGTGAGAATATGCAGTATTTGATTTTCTGGTTCTGAGTTATTTCACTTAAGATAATAATGTCCAGGTCCATCCATGTTGCTTCAACAAACATAATTTCATTATTTTTTAATGACTGCATAGTAATCCATGGTGTATATATATCCCATTTTCTTTATCCAGTCCACCAATGATGGACACTTAAGTTGATCTTTACTATGGTGAATAGCACTGAAATAAAAATACAAGTGAGGGTATCTTTGTGATGTAACAATTTATTTTCCTTTGGGTAGGTAATCAGTAGTAGTATTGCTGTGCCAAATGTTAGTTCTATTTTTATTTCTTTGAGAAATTTCCAAATTGCTTCCCACAGTGGCTAAAAAATTTTGTATTCCCACTAACAGTGTATAATCATTCTCTTTTCTCCATGGCCTTGCCAACATCTGTTGTTTTTCATCCTTTTAATAATAGCCATTCTGACTGGTATGAGATGGTATCACATTGATACCAGAAGATAAAAGACATTTTCACATAATTTGCATTTTAATTTGCATTTCTCTGATGATTCGTGATGGTGAGCATTTTTTAATATGTTTGTTGGTGGCTTTCATATGTTTGTTGGAAGCTCCATCCATGTTGCTTCAAAGGACATGATTTTATTCTTTTTTAATGACTGCATGGTGTATATATATTAAATTTTCTTTATCTAAACCACCAATGATGGACACTTAGGTTGATTCCATGACTTGGTTAATTCCCATCAGCCAGGTCATGGTTGATTCCATGACAACATGGATGGAGCTTCCAAAAAGAAGATATACAATGTTAATTTTTTCTTATTGATTTGAGTTCTGTACCGATTCTCACTATTAATCCTCTATCAGATGCAGAGTCTGCAAATATATTCTCCCATTCTGTAGGATGCTTGTTTGCTGATTTTTATTTTATTTTATTTTATGTGCAGAAGCTCTTTCATTTAATTTCCATTTGACTATTTTTGTTTTTGATGTGTTTGCTTTTCAGGTCATAGTCATAAATTCTTTGCCTAGGCCAATACCCAGAAGAGTTTTTCCTAGGCTTTCTTCTAAGATTTTCATAGTTTCAGGTCTTATATTTAAGTCTTTACTCCATTTTGAATTAATATTTGTATATGGTAAGAGATAGGGGTCTGTTTTCATTCTTATGCATGTGGATAGTCAAATGTCCCAGTTCCATTTAATAGGGCATCCTTTTCTCATTGTTTATTTTTGTCAACTTCATTTAAGATCAGTTGGTTATAGGTATGCCATGTTTTTTTTTAGGATTTCTAGTGTGTTCCATTTCATCTATGTTTCTATTTTTGTACCAGTACCATGCTGTTTTGCTTACTGTAGCCTTGTAGTATAGTTTGAAGTCAGGTAATATGATGCTTCCAGCTCAGTTCTTTCTGCTTAGGATTCCTTTGTCTATTTGGGCTCTTTTTTGTTTCATAGGATTGCTGTTTCTAATTTTGTAAAAAATGATGATAATTTGATAGAAATTACATTGAATCTGTAGATGGTTTTGAGCAGTATGGTCACGCCAATGATATTGATTCTTCTATTCCATGATCATGAGATATTTTTCCATTTGTTTATGCCATCTGTAATTTATTTCACCCATGTTTTGTAGTTCTTCTTGTAGAAGTCTTTCACCTCCTTGGTTAAATGCATTCCTCGGTGGGTGTGTGTGTGTGTGTGTGTGTGTGTGTGTGTGTGTGTGTGTGTCTATTGTAAATGGGTTGGTTCTCGGCTTGAGTGTTGTTGGTGTATAGGCATACAACTGATTTTTGTCCATTAATTTTCTATCCTAAAACTATATTGAAATTGTTTATCAAGTCCAGAAATCTGTTGGTGGAGTCTTCAGGGCTTTCTAAGTATAAGATTATGTAACTAGTGAATACAAATAATTAGACTTTCTCTTTTCCAATTTAGATGCCTTTTATTTATTTCTCTGCCTGACTGCTCTGACTAGGTCTTTCAGTACTACGTTGAATAGTACTGGTGACAGTGAACATCATTGTCTTGTTCTAGTTCATACTGGGGCTGCTTTCAACTTTTCCCAGTTCAGTATGATGTTTGCTGTGACTTTGTTTCAAAATTCAGTATTTTAATATATGACTTTTCTCCAAATTTATCTTTATATTTAACATTGACTGAATCAAAATTATACCCATATTTTTGTATAAATTCATATTTTTAAAAATATATACTTAAAATTTCAAAAGACGTGGAAAAATTCTTGAAACAAAAAAAACTTGGAGCAAAAAGAGAACTAAGTCAATAGAATGGCATGTTTGCAAATAAGCCACATTAATATAGAGAATTAACTTTTACAAAAATGTCATAGCACTTGAAAAAGGAAAAGAAAGTCTTTTCAATGAATAATGCAGGAACACTTTGATAACTACTCTTTTAATAATTATTCTACCTTATGCCCCACACATATTATTTTTATAGGAAAAAATAACTAAAACTAAAGGGCTAAATTTATAAAGCCTTAAAGATATCTACTGAAGGATACTTGGGTTCACAAAAATTTCTTAGAGAGGACACAAAAATTACCAGGAGAAAAGTGGCTAATTTTCTTCAAAAAATTCTGCTCACTTAATAACATTTTAAAATAACATACTAGAAGAAAGAAACATTGTGTATATCTGATATTTACATCTACAATATAACCAAATCAAAATCACCCAATATGAAATTAACAAAAGACCTGTGCAGGTCTTCACAAGTTCATACACACAAAAATAAAGATACAAAAACAGCACATGAAATGATACACAGCATCCTTAGTAGGGAAATAAAACTTAAATCAGCATACAATACCAACACATTAGAATGGCTACAATTAACTAAGACTGATATTAAGTGCTGGTAATGATGTGGATCAACTGAAACTCTCACTTGACTTGCTGGTAGGAATTAAAATAGATACAACTACCTTGGAAAAGATTTTGAAAATCTTTTCCATCTAACATCTTCTAAATTTAAAAACATTTATCATATGACTCAGCCATTTCACTTCTTGTTATTTAGTAAACATAAGCGAAAAAATTTATCCACATTTTTTTACAAGAATGTTTCTAGCAACTTCATTCAAAATATACAGACAGTGGGAAAAAAAAATCTAAGTGCTCATTTCCAGGTGAATAGATGAAACCAGTGTTATGTATACAATAAATGGAATACTAACCTGCAGCCAATAGACACAAGCTACCATTGCATTCAATAATATGAGAAAAATCTTTTAAAATGTTGTGTCAAAGAAGGCATACAAAAGAGTGCATGTTACATTATTTCATTAATATGAAGGTCTAGAACAGGTTAAAATAATCAAAACAAATAATAAGAAATCAGAATAGTGCTTACCTGAAAGATGTCATGGGATAAAAATAATCTAATTCTTGACCAATGTACTGGTTTTATATATATATACACACACACACACACAGTTATTAAAACTCATCAAATGCACCCTTAAAAGTCTGTACATTTTATTTTATGTAAATTATACTTCAATAAAAAACTAAAAGGTTTGATTCTGACAATTAATTTGATATGACAATTAACTGTTCTATTGAAGATGTTAAATAAACAGATCTATGAGTGTTGTTCTTTGAGAATTCCATGTTATTGAAAACATTTAAAAATTATTCACAGAGATAGAAGGAATAGATATTATCCTCTCTTTCTGAACTCCTTTCTTGTTTATAGCTATGAAGGCTATGTAAGATCCAAGCATTCTTCATAAACTTATTACAAATCCTCCTCTACCATGGATATAGTTTTCAGACAATAACCACGTCCAGTTATACCAGTGAATTATTCTAGCACACTTTTGTGTTTGAAGGAAATAAGTGGTAATTTGGAGCTTTCTCCTTTTGTCTAATGAGATCTTCTTGCTTTCTCGGAACACAGTTTCTGACTATGTCTTGGCCCTTTTCCCCATTTTATTTTTCCTTTTTTCTTAGTTTTGATCTGCCTTTGATTAGTAGGAGGGTGGATTTAAAATTGTAAAACTTACTTAATGTTTACAGTAAGTCATATTAACCAGCATCAACTTTATCATATTTATTGTGTATATATATATGTATATATGTGTGTGTGTATATATATACACACACATACCTATTAACCCTAATTTAGACACTGTCAATGGATTATAAGCTTGAGAGGTCAAATACAGCATCACTCATTAGCCCCTAAAACTTCAACAGAGCTACCATATCCAACTTCTGATTCTCTGTATTTTACCAACTCTAAATATTAGTTAGTTTGCATATTTGAAGTACTTTTATTTTTGATGTAAATATACGACATTCTTAATCTTGGCATACATGGAAGGGTGGTAGAAGATTTATACAATCATGCAATTAAGTGCAAAATTCAAGGAGAAGGTACATTTTACAGAAGAGTCTATACTTATATTCAATGGCTAAAAATGTATTTAGTTAGATTGAATGTTTAACTGATATGACTTCAGAAGTATGACAATGGCAAGTGTTTGCTGACCAAAGCCTTTTACTGCAAGCAGCCCTGGACAGCATCATTGCCTCTAACGATTTTGACAGTGATTATTGAGGAGAGAACAGTTTAAAAGCATTAGTCTAGATGGGTCTAACGCCTTTGAGAAAGAAAGTATGAATGAATGAACATTTTAGTAACAATCAACATCAGAAAATATATAATAACATTTCCAGTTTTTAAATGAATGAGCCTGCCACATTCCAAGCAGAATGGAATGAAAGCCATACAGAAAGTCAGAAGGCCTACATGGGAGTCCCAACTCTGCTGCAAACCTCAAGTTGCTTTGGTCTCTGAAATTCAGTTTGCTTATCTAAAGAACAAATATTCAGGTTGACCCAGTCATGTATAGCTTACTTTACTAACCTTTTTTTTTTTTTTTTTTTTTTTTTGAGTGGCTACTACTTGGCAGCATTGCATTAAATGTAAGAGGTATAAATATGAACAGAAACAACTGCTGCCTTCAGAAAGCTGATGCCCTTTGAATCTTTTGTCTCAAAGCAGATCCATCTAGATTAGAGAAAGTGGACTTGTTTATTTTTCTTGTTCTTACAACTGGGGATCTTCTTCATCTTTCCTTAAAATTCCCTCATGCCTTCAACCTATTTGTCTACATACCCTTAGTTCATTTCTCTGTGGCTGTAACTGTCCCAGACTCTTGGGGCTAATTTCCAGAATTAGAAACCGGTTTTCATCATTGAAACTTAGAAAATTTTAGAGGTATCATGACAAACAACATAAAATAAGGAAACTTTTAGCAAATTTACAAACAGTAGATGCTTTTTTCCTCTCAATATCTGCTTCCAATCCCCTTCACACTCCCCATCAGTCTTATCATCTCTTATTAACAGGACTAACAACTAAAACATAAGCATATCAAGAGTGGGGGAAAGTCATTTTTAGTGTGTCCCCTTCCGGCTCACATTTTACTTCCTATTTTATATGATAATCTTTGTATATTTTGATTGACAAAGTCACAATTAGCACAATAAAATAATAAGATAATTTTCTCTATTCTGTGCACTTGAGTAATAACATGAATAAACCTCACATAAGAAAACAGGGATAAGGTAAGGAATATCTATTATTCTATACAAGCATAGATGATTAAGTTTAACTAGCCTCAACCAAAGAGAAATAAAAACTGCTTCAGATCCAAAACACCAAAACTCTATTTGTAGAGAAATCAGGGTATTAAATAATTATAAAATTGATAAAAGAAAAGAAAGATTTAGCCAAGACTACTCCATTTAGACTTCTGTCTTTAAAAACTTGTACCCAAGTCTATCAATTCCAGTTTTTAATTCTCAATTCTACCCAATTCTAAAGTTTAAAACGCTACAAATGTTAAAATACAACTCAAAATTAGCCAAAGTTAGTTATAAAAATATAGCTATGATTCTGTCTCAGATTCTTTGTGGGTTTTTAGGTAAAGGGCAAAAATATAAATGAAGAGAGGTAACAAAAATGGTGCAAATTTCAGACAGCTTATTTTTCTGACATTCTGGTAATTTTAAATCAAGATAGAGAATTGTTAGCAGAAGTGCCAGGAACATAAGATCTGCTAAATAAAATGATGCTACATTTAAAGTGAAAATAAAAGACATAAATTACAGTAGACAGAAGGATCCCTTTTGGGAATTAACTTAGAAATTGTATCAAGACTTTGAAATAAGAACAAAATAAGAGTGAAATAAAAAGGAGGATGATTTTAACTTCTAAAGCTTATTATAAAATGTTTGAAAAACATTATAATTGTAAAGATATTTAAATAAAAATATTTAAATGTATAATTAAGATAGATATAATAGACAAACAGACAGGGATGGATAGATAGATGGATGGATATGTCGATATTTGGATGGATATAACATAAATGACACTCTTGAACTGAAATAACGTCGATTTTTTCCAAAGTCAGTTATTTTATATGGATCTTTGGGTCCATGTCTCATGGCAACTGTCTACTTGGGGACAACAGCATCTATTTATTTTTTGTTCTAAAAGATTTATCTTAGTGATTTTGGAAGGAATCATTCTTGAAAAATTAAATGGTAAAGAAACTAAAAAGAAAAAAAGAATTATGGTGGGCCTATTTTTTTCTATTTATGTATCTAGATAAAAATCATGTTTACATTGGGACATGGGAACTATTCCATTATCTTTGAACACTAAAAAAATTCTTGGCATGAAGATAATGCTAAATGAAAAAGCAGACCATAATGATATACCCAAGCAAAGCTCTCTCCATATGCCCTTTTACTCCTCCATCAGGGCATAAAGAATGACATTATAAAAGTTGGGTTATCTTGACCTTATGCTTACTATGAAACACATAGTTGATCTTTTCTTCCATTCATCAGACTCTTTCCAAGTACAGTTATTGGATTTTTTGACTTGACTCTTAACAATGCTCTTCACAGTAAACTTTAGTTAGAGCTTGTTTACTTGAAAGTTACCAAACTCAATTCAAGTTGACTTAAACAAATAACCAAAGGAATCATTTTCTCATTAAGTCAAACTCAATTCAAATTGACTTAAACAAACCACCAAAGAAATTGTTCCCTCATTAAGTTGTAATTTATTTATTTTGCTTTGTTTTGGTCCATGTGGACAGAGGATATCTTGCTCAATACTTTTCAGCACTTCTTACTGTGTGTTGACTTCAGGTTTAGAAAGTCTCTCTCTTTTGAGCCTCCCGATGACAGAGAGCAGCTCTAGTGGCTACATTTATCCCAAGTCACTGACAACAAACAGTAAGTACTTTTAGTCTAGAATTCCCAGTGAATAGTACTGGCATATATGCTGATAGATTTACTTTATACTGTTCTCTTAACCAACCAATGAATATAAGTGATACAGTGTGTTGCTTGGCTTAGGCCTAAATTATGTGCTCTGCTCCTAGAAGCAGTAGTGATCACAGAAATATAAATTATCCCAGGGTGTCAATTTTGCCAACTGAGTTAGAAAGTAGTATAATAACTTCTAATACCTATTCCTCCAGATAGCTATCTGATGTTGATTCATGCATTAAACTGGATCGAAGGAGTTGTAATCGGTACAGTACTTCTGGACAACAATCTAACTCAAAAATATAAACAAAAACAAGACAAGCAAAATGGTTTATTTTTACCCAGCATTTGACTATCTGGGTTTTGTTTTAAAAATTAAACATAAAATATAATAATAATAATAATAATAATAAATTATGCAGTGTTTGCCTATTTAAACAGGTGAATTTAAAACGATAAAATTTTGGAAGTCAATATCCATGGGAGAAAATTGTAGTACATCCTCACACTCATTGGTAAGGGAGTGGTTTTAAAAATACTCCCTGTTATAAAACTGTGTATCAAAATAAACTGTGAGGCTATATTCTCCCAATTTTATACCCCCTTTTATCTCTATACCACATCTGCGACCCTGAGAAATTGCAGCTATAACGAATCCCTGTGATGCTGGTAGTATGTCACAGCTGTCACTTCTATGAGCCATGTTATTATAGGAAAATATTTGTAAGGAGCTCTATAAATAATATATTACACAGAAATTTATATGGCAATTCTGAAATCTAATAAATGAGAACTATTTTATAGTGTAATGCTAAATTAAAGAAAAAGTAGGCTAGTCCATTAAATACATACCTTGATGGCAATCATAAATGCTGAGCTATGGATGCTAATTTAACTTGGGCTAAAGAAATGAAAAGAGAATTTCCTCTATTTTATTTATTTTCTGTTATGTAATATGGTCCTAATAATATATCAGCATTATTATTTAATATATTTATTTCTATTATATACACAGTGCAGAAATGATAATTATAATTTTCTTTTCTGCATAGGTATCCAAATATATAAGAGAAAATTAAGTTACAACACAAATTGTATACTGTCTTATTCATGTATTAATAAATTACGTTTGGAAGTCACACAGAAAAGCCGATTCTACAATGATATCATGATACTCAATAAAACTAATTACCTAAAATTCCTTAAAAACAGTATTTTTTTTTATCCAGACCTAATAACACTAGGGTATTTTATCATGTTCAATCACTAAAGAAGAGTCTAATCCTGTAAAGTAAATTTCCAAGATGAAAGCAGGAAATTAGAATGACTACTCTGCTGGTAAAATGCCTGCTGGCTCGTACTGCACAATATCCAAGAGGTGATCAGGCCACACAATCACTCAATCTTGATTGTCTGCTTTTATTTAAAGTTATTGCTGCTAGGAGACTGCTCTCTTGTAATCATGCCTTGAATTTCCTTGAAGACGACAATTCCTGGAACCTGCCAACGTGGTGAGGACACTGGGAAAACAGAGTGTGCATTTAAGGAGAATTTATTTTTTCAAATTTTTACTGCATTCTTTACCCAAGAAATAGAAACAATAGCATAACATTTGAAGCTCAGAAGGTGTAAGAACTGTCCTGATGAGGCCTTATATTTTGGTTTTAGTGTACACAGATAGATGTGTAACATTGATTTATATATTGGGTAGCTGTGAAGAAATAAATTCTTAGAGTTCTTTACCCCTCGGGGAAAAACCGGATAAGCAATGGTTGCCATTGTACAGACCACAGGGCCATTTTCAGTGGCTCAAGACTGTAAAATGGGCACAATATCCAATGCTAAAATGATTTTTTGAAGTTTTGGGAACCAGGCCAACCCTTGGGTCCCTTCCTTTATCAGTTATCCTAACCTAGTTAAAGGGTAAAAATTGGTGGCCCTCCACTCAGCATCATCATGTGTGATGGTGGCACTACCATCTGTAAAGTGTATGAACTACCTTTGCTATTCACTCATGATCTCAAAGGGCTCCACAGGTGGCCAAAGAGTCTTGGAAATGAATGACATCATTTGGCATCATTGTATTTGGAAAAGAACTGAGGAGAGATTAGATCACCCCTTTATACAGGTGGTATACACCAGAGTGACTAGGTTGGGCTCTATTCTATGGGAAACACTTCCATTTGAATAGGAGGTTACGATGGTTATACAAGTTTATGACCTAATATTTCCAAATACAGCCATAAATAATGAAGAGCCTGCAAGAGTCTCCATCTCCAGAAGAGCCCAATATGTGGCTGTCTTTCACTCTATGTTATATAATGTGGGACTGAAGAGGGTAGTTTTATTTTATAGGAACCATGGGCAATTCGTAGCCTTTGCAGCTGATCTAGAGATGTTAGTAAACATGAAGAGAGTTTGTTGAAAATTGTATGGTGAAGCAGTCTCTGGTGGTCACTAATGAAAGTTTCTATGGTGTTGCAAGGGAGTGCCTACTATATTGTAATGTGCACAGATTCTAGAACCTATTGTTTGAGGGGTTGTCTATTTAAAGTGGGCTGATTTGAAGTAATAGAATAATAGAATTACATAAAATTTGTATATGGGAAAAGCAATGCCTCCAGAATCCAAAATGTTTCCAAAGATATTGAATTTATAATTATAATTAAAATGTGATTTCTGAGCAGATCAATAACACTTTCTTGACATTTTCTAAGATGGAGTAGCCCTTGAGGATCAAATGATGCCAAGAAATTTAGTGAAAGTCACATGCACTTCTGCATGGGGCAAAACCACACCCCATCCACTTTTTTGAGATCATTTGTGAGTATTAGTATGTACTGAATGAGTTTATCAAATGAATCTCCTTGAGGAAGACAACATGAATGTAATGCCCATGTCTGTTTTTTTCAAGAATGCCGGATGGGGTTAAGATGCTGCTTGCAAAGATTGAGTGTGATAGCAGGGCTGTTGAGATTCCTCAGGACTATCCTAGGGAAAGCAAACTGTACCTGAGAGGCATTGAAAAATGCAGGGAGCCAGGCAGGGTGGCTCAAGCCTGTAATCCTAGCACTTTGGGAGGCCGAGACAGGCGGATCACGAGGTCAGGAGATCGAGACCATCCTGGCTAACACGGTGAAACCCTGTCTCTACTAAAAAATGCAAAAAACTAGCCAGGCGAGGTGGCGGGTGCCTGTAGTCCCAGCTACTCGGGAGGCTGACGCAGGAGAATGGTGTAAACCCAGGAGGCAGAGCTTGCACTGAGCTGAGATCTGGCCACTGCACTCCAGCCTGGGAGACAGAGCGAGACTCCGTCTCAAAAAAAAAAAATGTTAGCTGGTTATTTTGCTCATTAGTTGATCCAGTTTCTTCATAGTATCAATGGTCTTTACAATTTGGTATGTTTTTGCAGTGACTAGTACTGGTTGTTCCTTTCCATGTTTAGTGCTTCCTTTAGGAGCTCTTGTAGGGCAGGGCTAGTGGTGACAAAATCTCCCAGCATTTGCTTGTCTGTAAAGCATTTTATTTCTCCTTCACTTATGAAGTTTAGTTTGGCTGGATATGAAATTCTGGGTTCAAAATTATTTTCTTTAAGAATGTTGATTATTGGTCCCCACTGTCTTCTGACTTGTAGAGTTTCTGCCAAGAGATCTGCTATTAGTCTGATGGACTTCCCTTTGTGGGTAACCCAACCTTTCTCTCTGGCTGCCCTTAATATTTTTTTTTCCTTCATTTCAAAATGATAGACCGCTAGCAAGATTAATAAAGGAGAAAAGAGAGAAGAATCAAATAGAAGCAATACAAAATGATAAAGGGGATATCGCCACTAATCCCACAAGAATACAAACTACCATCAGATAACACTATAAACACCTCTATGAAAATAAACTAGAAAATCTGGAAGAAATGGATAAATTCCTGGACACAAACACCCTCCCAAGGCTAAACTAGGAAGAAGTTGAATCCCTAAATAGATCAATAACAGGCTCTGAAATTAAGGCAATAATTAATAGCCTACCAACCAAAAAAAGTCCAGGACCAGATGGATTCACAGCCGAATTCTAGCAGAGGTACCAGGAGGAGCTGGTACCATTCCCTCTGAAACTATTCCAATCAATAGAAAAAGAGGGAGTCGCCGGGCGCGGTGGCTCAAGCCTGTAATCCCAGCACTTTGGGAGGCCGAGACGGGTGGATCACGAGGTCAGGAGATCGAGACCATCCTGGCTAACACGGTGAAACCCCGTCTCTACTAAAAAATACAAAAAACTAGCCGGGCGAAGTGGCGGGCGCCTGTGGTCCCAGCTACTCGGGAGGCTGAGGCAGGAGAATGGCGTAAACCCGGGAGGCGGAGCTTGCGGTGAGCTGAGATCCGGCCACTGCACTCCAGCCTGGGCGACAGAGCCAGACTCAGTCTCAAAAAAAAAAAAAAAAAAAAAAGAAAAAGAGGGAGTCCTCCCTAACTCATTTTATGAAGCAAGCATCATCCTGATACCAAAGCCTGGCAGAGACACAACAAAAAAAGAGAATTTTAGACCAATATCCCTGATGAACATCAATGCAAAAATCATCAATAAAATACTGGGAAACAGAATCCAGCAGCACATCAAAAAGCTTATCCACCATGATCAAGTGAGCTTCATCCCTGGGATGCAAGACTGGTTCAACATACGCAAATCAACAAACATAATCCAGCATATAAACAGAACCAAAGACAAAAACCACATGATTATCTCTGTAGATGCAGAAAAGGCCTTTGACAAAATTCAACAACCCTTCATGCTAAAAATTCTCAATAAATTTGGTATTGATGAGATGTATCTCAAAATAATAAGAGCTATTTATGACAAACCCACAGCCAATATCATACTGAATGGGCAAAAACTGGAAGCATTCCCTTTGAAAACTGGCACAAGACAGGGATGCCCTCTGTCACCACTCCTATTCAACATAGTGTTGGAAGTTCTGGCCAGGGCAATCAGGCAGGAGAAAGAAATAAAGGGTATTCAATTAGGAAAAGAGGAGGTCAAATTGTCCCTGCTTGCAGATGACATGACTGTATATTTAGAAAACCCCATCTTCTCAGCCCAAATCTCCTTATGCTGATAAGCAACTTCAGCAAAGTCTCAGGATACAAAAATCAATGTGTAAAAATCACAAGCATTCTTTTACACCAATAACAGACAGAGAGCCAAATTATGAGTGAACTCCCATTCACAATTGCTTCAAAGAGAATAAAATACCTAGGAATCCAACTTACAAGGGATGTAAAGGACCTCTTCAAGGAGAACTACAAACCACTGCTCAATGAAATAAAAGAGGACCTAAACAAATGGAAGAACATTCCATGCTCATGGATAGGAAGAATCAATATCGTGAAAATGGCCATACTGCCCAAGGTAATTTATAGATTCAATGCCATCCCCATCAAGCTACCAATGACTTTCTTCATAGAATTGGAAAAAACTACTTTAAAGTTCATATGGAACCATAAAAGAGCTCGCATTGCCAAGACAATCCTAAGCCAAAAGAACAAAGCTGGAGGCATCATGCTACCTGACTTCAAACTATACTACAAGGCTACAGTAACCAAAACAGCATGGTACTGGTACCAAAACAGAGATATAGACCAACGGAACAGAACAGAGCCCTCAGAAATAATACCACACATCTACAACCAACTGATCTTTGACAAACCTGACAAAAACAAGAAATGGGGAAAAGATTACCTATTTAATAAGTGGTACTGGGAAAACTGGCTAGCCATATGTAGAAAGCTGAAACTGGATCCCTTCCTTACACCTTATACAAAAATTAATTCACGATGGATTAAAGACTTAAATGTTAGACCTAAAACCACAAAAACCCTAGAAGAAAACCTAGGCAATATCATTCAGGACATAGGCATGGACAAGCACTTCATGTCTAAAGCACCAAAAGCAATGGCAACAAAACCAAAATTGATAAATGGGATCAAATTAAACTAAAGAGCTTCTGCACAGCAAAAGAAACTACCATCAGAGTGAACAGGCAACCTACAGAATGGAGAGAAAATTTTTGCAATCTACTCATCTGACAAAGGGCTAATATCCAGAACCTACAAAGAACTCAAACAAATTTACAAGAAAAAAATAACCCCATCAAAAAGTGGGCAAAGGATATGAACAGATACTTCTCAAAAGAAGACATTTATGCAGCCAACAGACATATGAAAAAATGCTCATCATCACTGGCCATCAGAGAAATGCAAATCAAAACCACAATGAGATACCATGTCACACCAGTTAGAATGGTGATCATTAAAAAGTCAGGAAACACAGGTGCTGGAGAGGATGTGGAGAAATAGGAATGCTTTTACACTGTTGGTGGGACTGTAAACTAGTTCAGCCATTGTGGAAGACAGTGTAGTGATTCCTCAAGGATCTAGAACTAGAAATACCATTTGACCCAGCCATCTCATTACTGAGTATATACCCAACGGATTATAAATCATGCTGCTATAAAGACACATGCACACGTATGTTTATTGTGGCACTATTCACAATAGCTAAGAGTTGAAACCAACCCAAATGTCCCTCAATGACAGATTGAATTAAGAAAATGTGGCACATATACACCATGGAATACTATGCAGCCATAAAAAAAGCTGAGTTCATGTCCTTTGTGGTGACATGGATCAAGCTGGAGACCATCATTCTCAGCAAACTATTGCAAGGACAAAAAAACAAACACTGCATGTTCTCACTCATAGGTGGGAATCGAACCATGAGAACACTTGGACACAGGAAGGGGAACATCACACACCAGGGCCTGTTGTGGGGTGGGGGTAGGGGGTAGGGGGTAGGGATAACATAAGGAGATATACCTAATGTAAATGACTAGTTAATGGGTGCAGCACACCAGCATGGCACATGTATACATATATAACAAACCTGCACGTTGTGCACATGTACCCTAGAACTTAAAGTATAGTAAAAATAAATAAATAATAGATTCCTCACCCAAAATTTTGTCTGGATTTCAGGACTGATGATGTCCCATACTCAGTGTATGATTCTACTCAGGGTGCTATAACAAAGCATCATAGACTGGGTGGCATAAACAACAGAAATTTATTTCTTAAAATTCTAGAGTTGAAAAGTCCCAAAGTAAAGTACCGCCAGGTAGGTTTCATAATGGCGACTTATCTCTTGGCTTTTAGGTGTCAATATCTCACCTGTGCTCAAATGTTTTCCTTGCTCATGTGTGGAGGGAGAGAGAGAGCAAGCTGTCTGGTGTCTCTTCTTAGAAAAACACTTATTCTGTCAGAACAGGGCCCATCTTTATGACCTTATTTCTTCTTAATTACTTCTTTAGAGGTTCCATCTCCAAATACAACCACACTTGGCTTTAGGGCTTCAAAATAATAATTTTGGAAGGACACAAACTTTCAGTCTGTAACATTCATCGAGAACATATCAAAAGATTCATTACTCACAAAATGAGACTTTCTGGGGACATTAGGCTGAAAGGCCATGTGGATCTCTTCTCTCAGAAATCCCCACTGAGGGCATTATAAATCTGCATACCAAACCAACCCACCTCAGATGTCCAAGTGAGCTCAACCAAGTTTAGCCAATTGAGATGTGGACTGGAACAACTGTGCAACTGCTCTCATTTCAAAATGCTACTCAGCAAAATTGTGAATTTAAAAAACTTTTGATTTAAAACATTTAGTTTTAATTTCATTAAGTATTCTTAATTATTTCCCTACTTATAAAGTAATGCATATTATTGTTGTCTGCTTATGTCAAAGATTGAGATTTGTAAGTAAACTCATATTCTCAAATTACCAGTAATCTCTTTTCTATGTTCAATTCATTATTAAAACTGTAATGTACTATAATATTACTTCCCCTAGACAATCTAAGTGTGCTGCACCCATTAACTAGTCATTTACATTAGGTATATCTCCTTATGCTATCCCTAACCCCTACCCCCTTTAATTACTGGTTTTGATTTACTTAGCATGAAATTTGCAGCCAGATTTCTACCATTATATTATTATTTTCACCAACATCCTGTTTTGCAGCTACATTTTCAGCACTGCTAAATTAAAATTCCATATCCTGCTATTTTTCAAAGCTTAATAATGATCTCTTTATGCCAGCCTACAAAAGTTACTTCAATTTACCTCTTAATACACTCTGACATATGTCTTCAACATTTTTATTGTGAAGATTATTTAAGAAGTAATTCATCTAAACTATTTTATGTATTGTACTGTTTATTCTCATAAACAATAAAATAATTAATTTAGAATTATTATTTTTCAGGAACTCTGTATATACAGTTTCATGTCATTCTGATACCATTGTTTTGTAAGTAAATTCTGAAGATGGCCAGATATGCATTTATTTAGTAAATTAACTCTTTTTTTGTGAAGATTCAATGTTACTTTTTCCATGTATATTTCTCTACATATTCCCTATTGTATATATTGTTATTTTATATATTTTCTGCTGTCTATAGGCACCGTCTTCTTTCTCATCTTCTTTATTGTTTCACCAGCCTTAACTAGCAGAAATGTTAAAATTTGTTACTTCATCATCTCCAAATGTTTGATGAAGTTTCATTCTGAATTTGTCTACTCTTAGTTCAATATTAACTATGTATGTGTATATACAATATGGAATATATAGAAAAGCATATATGTAAGATAACTTCTTTATATATTTAAAACTCAAACACATTGCCGGATTATATCTAATGTGATATAGTGTATCACTCACAAACATTCACTGTCTTTTATTACCCCTAAGAGGGGATAATCCTATAACCAACTGTTAGTTGGTTGTGACCATATAATTTATTTTCATCAGTGAAATGTGAAAGGATATTATATATGACGCAGCTGAGCAAAGGATTTTACTGTTATTAAGAAATTTGGTTCAGCTTCTCGCTCTCATATTTTTTGTGCCTACCACCAAGTAAAAGCCTGTTTCTTAGCCAGAAATAAGAGCCAGAGAGCTAACCCACTCTACACCCCAGAAAAGTTATAGCAGAGGATCTACAAAAAACATAACCTTTGAGCAAGATACATGTTGTTGTAATCCACTGAGACTTTGAAATTATTTGTTATGAAGCATCATTTAACAAAGAGTAATTCACAGGTAAGAGATTTGTTTTTTTACGTGACTTGATATCAAGAGAAATCTTAAATCATCAGAATAGACTTAATAAGACTGACCAGGATTTCTTCAAATGTTCTTTTAATTAGTTTTTTTGCACTAGTATTTTACTTTACTAAATTTCTTGGTGACAGAAATGTTGGATTTTCATTTTCTGCTTTCTGTAGACACCACCTTCTTTCTCATCTCTTTTATTGTTTCTCCAGCCTCCATAAGCAGAAATGTTAAAATTTTTTCCTTCATTATCTCCAAATGCTTGATGAAGTTTCATTCTGAATTTGTCTACTATTGGTTCAATACAAACTGTACATTTTTTAATGTTGATAAAATATTATAAAGTTTTTATATTTCATTTTATTCCCGATTAATTTATCCTTGTAAATTCCATCTTAATTTTTCTTCCTTCATTTCCTAGAACTCAGGCTTTCCTGAACTACGTTTAAAAAGGGTTACGTTCTAAAACGGACTATATAATTTAAGTATGATCAATTTTATTTTTTGAATCTATGTTTTCTAGATTTTACACTAAAAAGTCTAACATGCATAGTTTTTTTTTTGAAATACACTAGAATTTAAGTCCATGTTAATGTTTGCCCATATTGAAAGCATATGCATACTCTTGTCACTCAACTAGTTACCTATTTGCTTTTACAAGCATCTCTTTAAATCTGTTTTTTTTTTGTTTTTTTTTTTTTTTGTTTTTTTTCCTTGAGAAGGAGTCTTGCTCTGTCGCCCAGGCTGGAGTGCAGTGAGACGATCTCGGCTCACTGCCAGCTCCGCCTCCCAGGTTCACGCCATTCTCCTGCCTCAACCTCCCGAGTAGCTGGGACTACAGGCGCCCGCCACCGCGCCCGGCTAGTTTTTGTATTTTTAATAGAGACGGGGTTTCACCGTGTTAGCCAGGATGGTCTCGATCTCCTGACCTGGTGATCCGCCCGCCTCTGCCTCCCAAAGTGCTGGGATTACAGGCGTGAGCCACCATGCCAGGCAACATCTCTTTAAATCTTAAGCCTGGAGGACTGCTTGTCATTGGTTCTCATCAACTTGATGACGTTCTTAAACCATTTGTTTTTTGCTATTTATATGGAGCCTGAGAAGAGATGACCTCTCCCATGTTCAAAATGAAGTTTGGTAACTTGCACTTCCAGGGCACAGAAAAAATTTAAGTGGATTATCCAAGCAGTCTGTATGTCTTCTGTTACTATTAACACTGTTAAATCTACTCCAATATAAATGCTGCCTTGCACATTCTGTCAAACTTGCTAGCCTAAAGCCAGTGACTTCCGTGCTGAAAAATTCAATGAACATTTCAACTACAGTGATACTTGAGTTCTCTGCCATCCCTGCAACAATTAGCCACTCTCTTCATCTTAACCCAATACAGTTTTTTGATACTTGTGGTATCATAACCTTCTCTTGATTTATACTTATTTCTCTGACTGATCATTTTTCTTCTATCCTTCTATAAATACCACGTTTTTCAGCACTTATGCTGTAATTGTTTTACTCCGCTGATATTTTCTTCCTAAGCTTCTAGTGCTAACTAAATAAATGTAAGGACTCAAATTTACATAGTACTTGTCTTCCAACTTATCTGAAATTTAACATACCCCAAATTGCATTGTATTTCCACCAAGCACTGAGTCACCTGTAAAATGTGTATTGAAGTTGACATTTCCAATATATTCAGTAACTAATACTAGAGTGATGGGAGTTGTTAAAAAATATTTTCTGTACTTTCCTCTCACGTTAATTCTATCTGAAAATAACTCCCCTTACCCTTGTGGCTATATAATTATCATCTTTCTTAAAGTTGAAATTTAAATATTACTTCCTCTAGCTCTAGACTATATAGTATGAGAAAGCATAACATATAATGAATGGCTCATCATTGATGTTTAACTCATATTTGAGTTTATCTATAATACTTAGTAAAATATAAAGAGTAAAACTCATAAAGAGGTTGTGGTTTCAGTAAAAACTTAATATTTCATATGTGAAATAAATTAGTCTTATCATTAAGTGGTCTCGAATTTGGAAAACAATGGCATTATGGTCACCTCCATGTAATTGCTAAAGATAAATGCAGAACGCAAAATGTAGGCCACTTGTCCTTGCTCTTAGGTTCTTTGTTCTCTGTATGTCATTGCCATCCTGCAGTCATGTTACTTTAGTTTATTGTACAGAATGAATATGAGCCCTCATATGAAGGAAATAATTCCTAGAGAAGAACTAACATTAGTGAAATGCCTCCTTTATATTTATTAGCTACATTGTAAATAAACCAACCCTTTCATTCATATTGGGAAATTTGATTCAGAGTTATTAATTAACATTCTCAAATATAAACTTCATTAACCATGGATTTAAGCTATAAATCAAAACACATTTAATCACAAAGGCCATGATCTTCACATTATATTAGTCTATATCTAATTTTTAATTATTTTAACTTCTAGAGTTATTGAATTGATGAACATAGGTATGTATGGTATACAGAATGAGGCAGTGTTTCCTGCAAACTGCATTCAATAGGCAAAGACTTCAATATACTCTACGTGTTTATACGTATTTTTAAAACCTTATTTAAGTCCTTTCCTTCCCTTATGTGATTTAACCAACAGAATATTTCATAAATTAGATCTGGGGACAGCATTTTAAATACATGTTAACCAGACAGAGATAGCAATTACAATTTTAAACAGTTGAATTAAGGAGAACTAAATGCAACATAAATAATTCAGTGTTCATTCTTAGAACATTTTCTATAACAATGAACAGGGAAAACACTTAAAAATGCAAGGAATATAAAGGATTGTGGAAAAATCAATGTTATAGTTTGTTAATGGATTTGGTAACTTGCTCTTCCAGGGAACAGAAAAAATTGAAGTGGAACTAGGATTTCGTTATGACACATTTCAAACTCTCTTAAGCTCTTAAGATTTTCCATTTCATTGGCTGCTTTGAATTTCATACGCTAATTTTAGAACTGTTACAAATCAGAATTTAATATTTGCAAAGTGTGTTATAATTAGTAATAATCCAGTGTGTTAATTGAGTGTTATTGTATTCAATTTCTAAAAAATGTATGGACAATTCCTCACAATAATTAATAGGATATGACGAAGTAGGTGTCTAGCTACTCAACTTAAATGTCTATTACCTCAATTTATTCTGTCAATTGTAATAATGTAATATGAAAATAACTATCAAGGTTTTTACCAACAATTAGATAATTGACACCCTTCAAAGAAATGGAAGTCGTGAATGATTTGTCTTACTTTTCAAATAGCTATATTAGTGCTGAATAGACTTTGGAAAAGTATTTTTTTTTTTAAACATGGGCATCTTACCTGGGAAATGTTAAGATTTTGGGGGGAGGTTGTTGCTTTTTAAACAGTTTTAGTAAGATGTGATTTATATATCATACAATTCATTCATTTTAAATGTACACCCCAGTGTTTTTTAGCATGTTTATAGAGTTGTGTAACAATCACCACAAATGTAGAACATTTTCATCACCACCCTAGAAAGAAACTCCATAACCATTCATAGTCATGACTGATTTCCCTTCCTGTCCCCATCTATCTTCTCCTCTCTACCCCCAAGCCCTGGCAACAACTTTCCCACTTTCTATCTCTATAAAATTTGCCCAATCTGGGTATTTAAAAATATTCCATTTAAAATATTACTTTTATCTCATTGTAATTATATATCCTTTAACCAACATCCCCTACTCCTTCACTCCCCACTAACCAGCTCAGCCTCTGTTAGCCATTATTATGTTCACTACTTCTATGAGATCAGCTTTTTTAGAAAGAACGTATATGTGAGATCACATGGTGTTTGTCTTTCTGCATCAGGCTTATTTCATTTAACATAATGTCTGTTGGCATCATCCATGTTGTTGCAAATGACAGGATTTTGTTCTTTCTTATGGATGAATAGTATCCCACTGTGTATATGTTACATTTTTTTATTCATTCATTTACTGATGGGCATTTAGGTGGATTCCATTGTTGTTATTGTTTTTCAGGAAGTGGAAAGTCTTCCTGAAAAATTAAATACAAGTGTGACCCTAAACAGGGTGCTTTCTATCAGCCATAGTGCCCTTGTAAGCAAATGAAATGGTTTGACCAAATGTGATTTGTGCATATTAGTCATGGAGAATACTCTGATACAAAAATAATTTCCAGCCCAAGTTAGTTTTTAAAGGTCTTTGTATTAATTTACCTTTTGAAGTGTCACAAAGAATTTTAAAAATTTTATGTGTTCTGTATTTCATTCAATAAATACTACATGCTATTGGTTAGGTACTGCAGTTTACATATTTTTATAATAGCTCTGATAAATACTAAAGCATAAAATAAAATATGATAAAATTAATTTTAAACCATACTTCATTTGGCATTTTTTCAAAGTAATGATCATGGAAATATTTTTAGTCAGGGAAAAGTTCTCCTTTCATCCCTCTATCCCTCAATGGAAAATATAGTGGAAAATACTAGGTAATCTTAAAACTCCATCCAAGTTCAAAATATTATGTTTGGCAATCTCAAAAGACACTTCTATATTGTATTTGTAACATGTGATATGAAGATCAAATATACATAGCTGTTTTCTTCTACCTTTTTCTTCAGAAAAAGGGGGCCATAGAAATCACAGATTTTCAAAATATTTGTAATATAAGTAGCAGATTTAGGGTTCCCTGATAACTTACTACATTCTAAATTACCTAATTGTCTTTGCTTTGTCATCAGATTCTACATCACCAGTCATAGACTCCTATCACTGTTTATAACAATATAGAGTCATAGAACACATATGTCGTCTGATTTCTTAAGTTTTAACTTCTTCCGTATGGTTTTTGTTTTATCCTAATTTATTGATTTTTGTTCATTATTAATACACTAATTTTTCTTTATTCCTTGTTCATTGTAAGATCAAAAATGGACTCAAACCACAGTAGCAGTTTTCTGAGCCCCAGTAGACTCACCCATCATTTTTGAGAATAAAAACAGGTAATATATGTCATTGCTACACTAAACGGTTTAACTACATTAACCCATTTTACCTTCATAACAATTCAAAGAGTCAGATTTTCTACTGAAATTATCCTCTTACTTGGAAGAATTGTTGTAAAAATTTTTAAGGAAAAATGTGCATAATCCATATGAAATTCTTTCCACATAGTAGGTATTCAAACAGTAATTATAATGATGATGATGATGATGTGGGTTTTGAATCACTTACTGTAAACCACAGTTACTTGGACTGTGTTGATTTTACAAAGGCAATTAGCTTCAAATAATCAAATAGATCTTGTTCAGACCTATTGCATGGGCACCTTGGCAGGTGACTCTATTGTTTTAGTTGTGAAGTAAACAGAGTATAACTGCTTATTTTCACTGCTACTTTCAGAGTACTTAAAGAGATTTATATTTAAAAAGTGATTGACTTCAGTACCAATACTTAGTTAGCATTAATTACTCAGTAACATCTTATTTGATACAATATGTAGATCTCTAGTCACTTTTACAAATCTCTCTTTATTTTTGTCAAAAAGTAGTAGATTCAGAATCTGGTTGGAGAAAAAACTCATTGACCCGAGGGGATAAATTGAGTACACTATACTATAAAGACATTTATTGACTTAGTCTTCCATGTTTATGTCTCTTCAGCCAGAGCCAGTTTCCTAGAACTAAATAAGCTATATCTAACATTGACTATTGGATCAGTTTAAAAAAGGAAAAAAAAGTTTGAATGCCACATCAAAAAAAAAATGGTAGTGAGACCAGAAACTAAATATTCAATTTAAAAACATTATGAAAGACGATTCTAATAAAGGTAACAAAAGGATGACCACGCTCTCCTTGGAGATTACTTTGAATGCAGTGCATTATTTTCTCCTGAGCTCTATAACATACACAATGGCACATGTCCTTTAATTTTATTAACATAGTTTAAAGGTCATTATGATATATGCTGCACAGTTCTCTAAAGAAAGCTAAAGATATTCCTGAGGACTTGAACTCGTTTTTTTTTCTGTGCTAATCTCTTATCAGTGTCTTTTTGCAGGGATTTTCCCAGGCAATTAGTTTTATGGGTTATTGACAGGTTACATACTGTTTGTATGTGAAATATACATACATGTGAAAATATCTGAAAATAAAATACAGATTTATAGAATGAAGCTGGATTAACATATATCACAAACTGTTACTCCAAATGTGAAACTGGACTTTAAGAATTCCTGGGACTATTCCACACAATATTTAACATTCTGGTGAGACCCCCTTCATTTTCTTTTCCTTTTTTAAAAATTGTAAATTCAGGGCACATGTGCAGGGTGTGCAAGTTTGTTACATAGGTGATATGGCTTGGCTGTGTCCCCACCAAAATCTTATCTTGAATTGTAGCTCTCTTAATTCCTATGTGTTGTGGGAGGGACCCAGTGGGAGGTAATTGAATCATGTAGGCAGGTCTTTCCCAAGCTGTTCTTGGGATAGTGAATAGACCTCACGAGATCTGGTGGTTTTATAAAGGAGACTTCATGACACAAGTTCTTGCCTGCTGCCATGTAAGACATGACTTTGCTCTTCATTCTGCTTCTACCATGATTGTGATGCCTCCCCAGCTATGTGGAATTGTGAGTCAATTAAACCTCTTTCTTTTATAAATTACCCACTCTCAGATATGTCTTTATTAGCAGTGTGAATGCAGACTGATACAGTAAATTAGTACCAGGTAGTGGGGTGCTGCTGTAAAGATACCTGAAAATGTGGAAGTGACTTGGGAATGAGGTAACAGGCAGAGGTTGAAACAGTTTGGAGGGCCTAGAAGATAGGAAAATGTGGGAAAATTTGGAACTTCCTAGAGACTTGGAGGGCTCTTAAGACAGGAAGATGTGAGAAAGTTGACTCTTTCTAAAGACGTGTTGAATGGCTTTGACTAAAATGCTCACAGTGATATGGACGATAAAATCCACGCTGAGGTGGTCTCAGATGGAGATGAGGAACTTGTTGGGAATTGAAGCGAAGGTAACTCTTGCTATGTTTTAGCAAAGAGACTGGTGGCATTTTGCTCTTTCCTAGAGTTTTGTGGAACTTTGAACTTTAAAGAGATGATTTAGGGCATCTGGTAGAAGAAATTTATAAGTAGCAAAGCATTCAAGAGATGACTTGGTTACTGTTAAAAGCATTCTGTTTTATGTTTCGCAAATATATGGTTTGCAATTGTAACTTATGTTTAAAAGAGAAGCAGAGCATAACAGTTCAGAAAATTGGCAGCCTGACAATGTTTTCCAGGAGAAAACACCAAGATTTTGAAGACTTGAATGTTGAAAATAATCACCTAAACTTTATGAAGTAAAAGTTACCTCATTATGAGTATTGTAGGAATAAAGGCAAATTCAGAAAATACTGGTGAGCCATCAGAAAGATTCACACTTCCCATAATTATTGACTGAGATAGTGGTCTTTAAATAAAATTAGCCTTGCCTATTATTAAACCTCTTTACTCAGATTGCATCAGAAATCCACATATGAGTACAACTGAAATAAAATTGTGTGTATGAGTGTGTATTTAGGTGTGCGTGTATGCTATTACACATCACTCCAACAAGTATTCTTATCATTTCAAGCAGCAGAATCCTAACATCAGCTATCTTTCTCAAATTTTGGTACATGCAACTCTTGAGGCTCTAAAAGTGTGGCAGAATCTTAAAAAACCAACTACTGATGGTAGTTTTATCATAATGGATAACATAATCTCCATTTTACATGTGAGAAAACGAAGGCAGAGAGGTGACAGTAATTTGCCCCAAGTCACAGAGCTAGTGCAGAATGGTGATGACATTTCAGCCCAGCAGTCTCATTGCAGAATCTGTAATCATAACTGCTCTACTAGACTGAATCAAAACATTGTAAATCTTCTTGGAGCATCAATTTTATTTGAAGATTTGAGAAAAACACATTACTTTTATATTAAAATAAGCAAAGATATATTATACAGCAGAATGCAAAAAGTATGTGAATTTTTAATATAAAAAAGGCAACTTCATAGAATGTTCTTATATCTGGTTTGCTTCAGGCTAAGTCACTTGATCTCAGTGGGGGGGGGATATGCATTCATTGTCCTGTGCCAATACGAGTATTTCATTGAAAAACATAAAAAATTATTACATTACACAAAGTTTCTCCTTGCTGGGTGTTGAGCCTGTTTATTTATAACTTTCTTTTAGGCATGTGGTTAGACCAAACTCTTTATAACTTATAAAAATTATATATATATGGAAGGAACACATAAATATATAAAGACAACTGCATAAGGTTTTCCATTATCCAAGTTCATAAGTTTACTTTCTCTACCAGATTCTTAGTAACTTCACAGGTTTCATTGGACCTAAAATTTCACTACCAACCAAAAGGATGACAGGAATCCAGACTTGCCTATTGGTAATTCCTTCTGCTGAAGCCATAGGCTTATTGTAAACAACAGAGTTGTCTTTTTAAATCCTAAATATTTTTGATCATCTGCTTCTTGTACCACTAGGAAGCCTGGTTGCTGTAAGGAAAAGGAGATACCTGATTAGGAACAGCTAATTAGAATTCTTGGAGATACCTCCAAAATACCGTTAACTAATTGTGATGGTTAATATTGAGTGTCAACTTGATTGGATTGAAGTTTGCAAAGTACTGTTTCTGGGTGTGTTTGTGAGGGTGTTGTCAAAGGAGATTAACATTAGATTCAGTGGTCTAAGAAAGGTAGACCCACCCTCAACCTGAATGGGCACAATCTAATCAGCTGCCAGCACAGCCAGAATAAACACAGAAGAAAGTGAAAAGCCTAGACTGGCTTAGCCTCCCAGCCTACATCTTTCTCCCATGCAGGATGCTTCCTGCCTTTGAACGTTGGACTCCAAGTTCTTCAGCTTTGGGACTCGGATTGGCTTCCTTGCTCCTCAGCTTGCAGATGGTCTGTTGTGGGACCTTAACCTTCTGCTTATGTGAGTCAATACTCCTTAATAAACTCCCCTTGATATATGCATCTATCCTGTTAGATCTGGCCCTCTAGAGAACCAACACAGCAGTGATATAAATTACATGTGTATGTGTGTGTGTGTGTGTGTATAGACAGAGAATATTTGTACACTCAGAGGGGTCACTGGGAAGACGTCTTAAACTTTGACTTTCAATTTTCTTATTTGAAAAATGAGCATGTTACACAGATATAAAGTTTTAACTTAGAATGTATATATTAAAACTTAAAAGGTAGTATTTGCTTGCTGTATAAATTCATTAGGTAAGTTTCCTTTATTTACATATTTATATGTAATTCAGCTTATAAAAATGAAATGTTCCACATGACTACAGAGAGATTTATAAAATTTGAATAATTATCATTAGGCAGTAGCTATGACACTTAGTTCAACAGCACGTTGGTTACTATATGCCATAAACGCTGACAAAACATTAGCATTTTATCTGTCACACATCCTAACCAGTCAGCCATGTCTGTATCATCTCACTTTTATAAATTATAAATAATAAAATGTAGGGAATTTGAAAATTACTGAAGGTCACAGAGATTGTAACTCTCAGAGAATGGCTTTAAACTTGTGATAGCCTGATTCCAAAATCTTTGTTCCTTCTAATAAATCTTCAAAAACTTGAGACGCAAGAAGTGTTTCCCTAAACTTCCTGAAAATCCACCATAAAATTTTCTCATTGGTCATTATATGGGTTAATGCACCTATGACGATGCTATACATATCCTGGATATGTACGTGTAGCTTCAGTGAATTCCATGTTATGGTATCATAGCTGATAAATATACCATTTCCATTTTCTAGATTTGTATGTTAGAGCAGTCAACCTAACATTTTCACAACTTGTTTTCTGAAGTGTGTGAGTAACATTAGGTCTACTTCAGATAGAAAATAATGAGTCTGAAGGATGGCTTAAATATTCTAACTGGCCTTTGAGGAAGTCATCTTAATAGTACTTTTAATATTGATGATAATAAGAATGAGCTCTGTAGAAAATCTTTATATCCTAGAAAATATGCTGAAATACACTACTCATTTCCTCTTTGTAACACTCCTCTGAGACAGGTAGGGAAAGTTTATTATTCTCATTTTAAAAATGAAGAAGCTGAGGCTCATAATGATGAGGTAATGTGCTCATTAGCATAGGATCCTGGCGTGGAAAAGCCTATTTCAACCCATTCTTTCAGTTTTATTCATCACACTATAAAAAAGTAAATTTAAGGACTAAATTGAGCCATATAAGATTTATATTCCGGTTCAAACAATAAATATATATTAATGTAGGTTTTATATTACTGGACCATTACTTACATCTTAGGTCATTTTAACCATTTATTGCTTGTGTATTTGAGAAGAAAGAGACCCTAGGGATGTTTTAATGTACAGAGTGTCAATCTGAGTTGCTCAAGTTAAATCGGCATAGAAATATACAAAACGTGCTAAGTGACCTTTATATCAGACAATGTCATCTAAGTGTTACAACAGAAATAACTGATTATAAGAGAACATTCTTATATATTATTATGAGTATTATTATTATTTTTGAGATAAGTTCTTACTCTCTTGCCTAGGCTGGAATGCAGTGGCATGCTCATAGCTCAATGCAGCCTCTACCTCCCAAGCTCAAGCAATCCTCCCACCTCAGCCTCCCTAGTAGCTGGGACTACAAGAGCTCACCACCACATTCAGCTAATTTTTGTGCTTTTGTGGAGATGGTGTTTAACCATGTTGCCCAGGCTTGTCCCGAACTCCTGGGCTCAGGCTTGCCTCAGCTACCCAAAGGGCTGGGATTACAAGCGTGAGCCATTGTGCCAAGCCAGAGACCATTATTCTTTAAGCCATGGATTCCCAGTTCTGGCTTTTTAGCTCCTCAAGTTTCCTTCAGATGTTTCAAGGGTAAAGAAATGCTTCAAAGCAGACAATTATTTACATTTAAAACTTTTGTATTGTCATAATTGTCTTTGTGGGGGGCAAGAGAAGAAATGGAAATTCTTGCATTTAATGTTAGTGTCAACAGTTCTGCAAGGGGAATTTTCCTGGTCTCATGGAGTTATAGCACATATTAGCAAATCCTCCAAAATGCAAAATAAAGTCGGTAGTGGAAAATGTTGCTACAGGACGTTTCTAAACCAAAAGTCATTGTACAAAAGAAAATGTTTCTGCTGACTTCAACATTATGTCTCAGACATGTCTTTATTCCTGTAGCTTTGTAATATATTTTAAAATGAGGAAGTGTGATGACTCTAGTTTTGTTCTTTGTGCTACTGATTGTGTTAAGTATTAGGGTAATTTGTAGTTTCATACAAATTTTTGCTTTTTTTTTTCTACTTATGTATAAAATGCAATTGGCATTTTGATGGAAATTGCATTAAATATATAGATCGCTTTGGGTAATATGGAAATTTTAAGATATATTGAATCTCCAAATTCATGAACCCTAATATGTTTTTCCACTTTTTCTGTGTTTATTTAATGTCTTTCATTAATGTTTTATAATTTTCAATGTACAAGTTTTCCCTTTCTTCATTAAGATGATTCGTAATTTTATTTTGATTTTTGATGAAATTATAAATTAAATTAAATAGCTGTTTGAAGGGTATATTATTAATGTATGGAAGTGAAACTAATTTTTATATGTTGATTTTGTATTGTGCAACTTTACTGAATTTGTTTAATTAGATTTAACTGTGTTTGTGAGATGTCTTTAGGGTTTTTACATATGAAATCATGTGATCGATGTGAGAGATAAGAGATAACTTTACTTCTCCCTTTAGAATTTGACTTGCTTTTATTTATTTTGCTTACTTAATTGCCCTGGCTAGAATTTTCAGTACGATGTTCAACAGAGGTGGTAACAATGGGCAGTGTCTTGTTACTGACCTGTGTTTATTACGTTTAGGTGCATTCTTTTTAGACCTAGCTTGTGGAGTGGTTTTTAGTCATGAAAGGGTTTGAATTCTGACAAATGTTTATCTGTATCTATTGAGGTAATTTGAAATCACATCTTCAAAACATAGTAGTGCCCCTTTATCATACATAAAGATGAAAAAAAGCTAGTGTGAAATTACAGCCTCTTGTAAATCCGGGTATTCCTCACAACACCTCTTTAATTCCAGTGAGCTAGAGATTCATATTTGTCTTGTTTTGGTTTCCCTCAAAAGTGGATCTTGAAATAAAGAATCAAACACAATTAATTTATTTGGGTGTTCACACAACGCATGTTATGTTCACTGTTTCTGCCTTGCCATAAAGAAATACCTAAGACTGGGTAATATATAAAGAAAATACGTTTAGCCATCTCAATGTCTTGTAGGCTATACAGGAAGTGTGGTATTGGCATCTGCTTCTAGTGAGGGCCTCAGGAGACTTACAGTGATGGCAGGAGGTGAAGGGGAAACCAGTGTGTCACATGAAGAGAGCAGGAGCAAAAGAGAAGGGGGAGATCCCATAATCTTTTACACAATTAAACCTCAAGTGAACTAAGAACTCACTCATCACCAAGGGGATGATGCTACACCATTCATGAAGTGTACAACCCCAGGATCCAATCACCTCCTACCAGACTCCACCTCCAACACTGGGAATCACAATTCCACAGGAGATTTTGAGGGGATGCATATCCAAAACATATTACATATATAGAAGCATGAGGTAGTAACACATTAAAAAAAAGGAAGCTAGTAAATTTTGAATTTTCAAAATGGTTACACTGTATGTAGCTGAAATTCAGCACCTTTGGAGATCTCTCTCTAAAACCACTGGAGAAAACATACAATTTTTATCAAAGATATCTCATCTGTGGTTGAGGAAGTGAGAGTTCCCACTACATCATTAGCTGATGATTGCTTTCAGCATTAAATCTCCAGTAGTTCCATTACTCCAGTGTCACAGTAAATATCATTCACTATGTAGAAGTGAATGAGGGGATATGTCTGGGCTTTTTCAGTACTTGCTATAGCATTTTGCAGACTATTACCATTCTCTGATTCTGTGCTTTCAATCCTTGCAAACTTCATTGATGTTTAGAATGCCTTTCCATACAGGATACTTTTAGAAAATCTACCCCCATGAAAGAATTGGTTCTTTTCAGAGTTTGCTCTTCCTACTCATCCTTATAAGGCTGTAGAAACCTACAGCCTGAAATAAGCAACAAACATGTGCACGTGCACACACACACACACACCCCCCCCACACAAATAGCTTCAGGAATATCCTAATCCCTCTAACTAAAAGATCAGGAAAAAAACAACCAAAACATAAGAACAATAAAATTTCTTTGGCACTATATTTTCTCCCCCAACCAAACCCCAAATAAACTGCCGTCTGAGTATACCAGGCAGGAGATGATAGAAGGTAAGATCCCCACTTAGCTTGTTGATATTACCTGGCAGGAGAACTGGAGCACAATGCCCATGTCTACCTTGTAATACCATCACATTTGTGGTTAGGTTTTAACATATCAGTTTGGCTGGGTAGGGGTTTTGGGGGAGGCGGATTGCACAGTCATTCAGACGAAAGGACTGTGTCTGTATCTTAACATTTTTCTTTCATATAAGAGCAAGAAAGAGTTTCTCAACAATCTTTAAATCAACAAAATAATCCATGACCTGAGTTCAGATATTTTCATTGTAAGTGCCTGACATTATTTGCTAGGATAATTACATGAATATTACAGATTTTACATCATCATAAAATTGTAGTCTAAGTGTCTTTCCAAACATTATATATAACATTATATAACATTCGTATATATTATATATAACATTATATAACTGTATAAGAATATTAGTTATTCAGGTATTCACCAGTGTAAATTATCATCAGAGTCATTGGGAGACTTCTCATGACTAAAGAATTATTTAAAGTCAATAGAGTGACTCAATTAGACTTTCTGAGAAAAAATAGAAATTCAATATTCTTGTTTGTTTTTAAGTTATTCAGGTGATTATCACTATCTGCCATTTTACAAAAGTTCTAGAACCACTAATTTAATACCCTATCATGGCCAAAATCTAAAACATTTAATAACCAATAATACTTCCAGCATCAGATGACTAGGAGGACTTAGACACTATATGTTGACTTAGTGTACTCCAAACTTTTCTGCAAGACATACGAGTGTCCAGTGAGATATTGATTGGTCTCACACATAGCACATGTGTGCAAATACACAAACACACACACATCAATTACAGATACTAATATAGTTTGGCCCTGTGTCCCCACCCAAATCTCACCTTGAATTGTAATATTCCCCACAGGTCATGAAAGGGACCCGGTGGGAGGTAACCGAATCATGGTGGTGGGTTTTTCCTATACTGTTCTTGTGATAGTGAATAAGTCTCACAAGATCTGATAATTTTATAATGGGGAATCCCCATGCACAAGCTTTCTGATGCCTCCTGCCATGTAGGACGTCCTTTGTTTTTCCTTCATCTCATTCCATGATTTGTGAGGCCTCCCCAGTCATGTGGAACTGTGAATCCATTAAACCTATTTTTTTTTTTATTATGAGTATCGGGTATGTCTTTATTAGCAGTTTATTAGCAGTGTGAGAACTGACTAGTATAGATAGCATAAAGATTACTGTAGTGAAACACATTTGGAAATACTAGAGAAAGCCCAAGTTAAAAAGTTGCAAAGATGTATTAGAAATTTAGTATTTTGGAGTACATTGTAATTCTATAAGAGCTGGTAAAGTATCTGTATTTTCCATTTACTTTTGATTCTGAAATCCAATATAATTGGACCACATTTTGGGAAATATTGAGTTTATATCTATAAAAATGCACTATTAATTATAAATTTCAATAATATGTATACTATTGTATAACAGTATTATGATATTATTTATAAACTACTTTCATATTTGCTCAAATTGAATGGCCAAATTAAAATCTTGTATTTTTTATTTACATATAACAGTTGCACAAATTTTGGGGGTACATATGATACTTTGATACCTGTATACAATATATAATGATCAAATCAGTGTATTTGGGATATCCATAACCTCAAATGCTTTTCTTTGTGCTGGGAACATTATAATTCTTTTTCTTTAGTTATTTTGAAATATCTTATTTCAAAAGGTTAAAGGAAAATTAGCTATTTTGAAATAAATTATTGTTAACTATAACTTCCCTACTGCACTATCAAATACTAGAACTTTTTTCTTCTGTCCAACCATATTATTGTATCATGTAATCAACTTCTCTTCACTCCCTTCTCCTTCCTTCACAGCCTAGCCTCTGGTAACCGCTATTGTACTGTCCGCTTCCATGAGATCCACTTTTTTAACTCCCACATATGGAGTGAGAACATGTGATATCTGACTTTAAAAACTTAGCATCTCAGAAAACAAGAAATGGGAAAAGGATTCCCTATTTAATAAATGGTGCTGTGAAAATTGGGTAGCCATAAGTAGAAAGCTGACACTGGATCCTTTCCTTACTCCTTATACGAAAATTAATTCAAGATGGATTAGAGACTTAAATGTTAGACCTAATACCATAAACACCCTAGAAGAAAACCTAGGTAATACCATTCAGGACATAGGCATGGGCAAGGACTTCATATCTAAAACACCAAAAGCAACGGCAACAAAAGCCAAAATTGACAAATGGGATATAATTAAACTAAAGAGCTTCTGCACAGCAAAAGAAACTACCATCAGAGTGAACAGGCAACCTACAGAATGGGAGAAAATTTTTGCAATCTACTCATCTGACAAAGGGCTAATATCCAGAACCTACAAAGAACTTAAACAAATTTACAAGAAAAAAACAAACAACCCCATCAAAAAGTGGGCAAAGGATATGAACAGACAGTTCTCAAAAGAAGACATTCATACAGCCAACAGATACATGAAAAAATGCTCATCATCACTGGCCATCAGAGAAATGCAAATCAAAACCACAATGAGATACCATCTCACACCAGTTAGAATGGCAATCATTAAAAAGTCAGGAAACAACAGGTGCTGGAGAGGATGTGGAGAAATAGGAACACTTTTACACTGTTGGTGGGATTGTAAACTAGTTCAACCATTATGGAAAACAGTATGGCGATTCCTCAAGGATCTAGAACTAAAAGTACCATATGACCCAGCCATCCCATTACTGGGTATATACACAAAGGATTATAAATCATGGTGCTATAAAAACACATGCACACATATGTTTATTGCGGCACTATTCACAATAGCAAAGACTTGGAATCAACCCAAATGTCCATCAGTGACAGACTGGATTAAGAAAATATGGCACATATACACCATGGAATACTATGCAGCCATAAAAAAGGATGAGTTTGTGTCCTTTGTAGGGACATGGATGCAGCTGGAAACCATCATTCTCAGCAAACTATCACAAGAACAGAAAACCAAACACTGCATGTTCTCACTCATAGGTGGGAACTGAACAATGAGACCTCTTGGACTCGGGAAGGGGAATATCATACACCGGAGCCTATCATGGTGGGGGGAGGGGGGAGGGATTGCACTGGGAGTTATACCTGATGTAAATGACAAGTTGATGGGTGCTGACGAGATGATGGGTGCAGCACACCAACATGGCACAAGTATACATATGTAACAAACCTGCACGTTATCCACATGTACCCTAGAACTTAAAGTATAATAAAAAATTTAAAAAAAAACACAAAAAAACCAAAAAAACAAAAAAAACAATAGACTGAATAAAGAAAATGTGGCACATATACACCATGGAATACTATGCAGCCATAAAAAAGTATGAGTTGATGTCCTTTGCATGGACATGGATGAAACTGAAAACCATCATTCTCAGCAAACTAACACAGAAATGGAAAACCAAACACTGCATGTTCTCACCCATAAGTGGGAGCTGAACAACGAAAACAAATGGACACAGGGAGGGGAACATTACACACTGGGGCCTGTTGGGAGGTGGGGGGCTAGGGGAGGCATAACATTAGGGGAAATACCTAATGTAGATGACAGGTTGATGGGTGCAACAAACCACCATGGCACTTGTATACCTATGTAACAAACCTGCACATTCTGCACATGTATCCCAGAATGTAAAGTATAATAAAAATAAAAAATAAAATAAAATGTAAAAGTGAAAAAAAACCCCAAAAAACAAAAAACAAACTTAGCATCTCAGATCCATACTGTCAGATAAGATCAAATTTATCTTCCATCTTTACTGGACATATAGGAGTATTAGAGGGTAAATGCCCTACTTTTTCTAACTATTTCTTGTTTTTTAAATTATTTTAAAACCAGTTTTATTTGTTGAGTTCTCAACAAAGGATATTGTCTTACATATATCCAAGGATTACTCTTTTAGTAGGCTATTTTTTATTGGTTCTATATCTTAAATCGAAATAGTCGTTACTTCCTAGGGTCCAAAGCAATGCATCAATTTGTTTTGGATCAAAGAGCTTTTTTCAGCACAGTATGAGTCTGCCACTCTCTAAGACCACTTTTCTTTCAGAGAGCACATTGTAACCAAATCAGTTGCCTTTTTTTTTTTTTTTTTTTTTCCTCGAAGAAGCCCCACAGACATTGCATCTAGAATACAGAATATGGTAGCTTTTAAGCTGTGAAATAGGTCACTCCCCTATTAAATTTATGGTAGAATCAGGAAAAAAATAGTGCATGCTCTTCAGTAAGAAAACTTATCTGAATGGAAACTGAGAAGAAATGGAAGAAGAAGGCTGAACAGAAATACTGAAAATGTATGTTGATCACCAAATGAAAAGCAAGAAAATTCTGAAGAAATTTAAGAATAAGCACTGAAATCTATCAGAAAAGGCAAGGCTAGATTAGCCTCATGAAAATTCATTGACATCTACGGTTAACCAGTTCCTGCCTCTGAAATGCCTTCCATCTGTGAACTTTGAGCCATTTATCAAGTATTTCCTAGCTGAGGGTTTTGTCCTTTTAAGATTTTTCTAAACTCTGTTCCTGCAATTCCTGTACCGTCCAGTGTCTCTTTTTACAATTCCTCTCCGAATGTCCTAAAGAATACTGTTTTATAAATTCATTGTTACGTTATCACACCCAGAAGTCATAGAGTTTTCTCTCTAACATAGTGGAATAGGGAAATATGAAAATATTTTATAGGATTAAACTCACCTGTTCTTTTGACATGCTTTACCTAGCTTAGAAAAATATATACAGGATTACATCTGTCAGGAGACAGCCTTCAGGAGGCTTTGCTAAAGTTTTCTAAAATCTGCCAAATCCAGTTTTATAATTTAAAATACAAAATGATAAATTAAAAATTTTCACAATAATATAATGATAATATTCTCGATTTCTTTTACCTACCTCACATTAACTTTCAAAAATTTCCCTCCCCAAGATCCCATGAAACAATCTTTCAAATGAACGCAACTTAATGGGCAGAATAAATTTGTCCTTACTTTGTCTTCTTCAAATATACATACGTGATAATGCTTACCTCTTAACTATAGTATTGACATCCATATACTCCTTAGTAGGTAGACTATAGCATTTGAAACACGGAGCTCAGTGTATTGGTATATTTTATAGCATCAGACCTTATTCAATAAACCATATACATTCATACTTTTCTAGAACGTTTTTCCATATTAACAAAAAGGGTTAGAAATATATGGAACAAATACATGCAAATAATTGGTGTCCATTTAAGCTGACTTACGAAACATTCTCAGAGATTTTAGGGTTCTAGACCATAGCCTAAATGTTTGAGTGCTGCAGTTAATTTTTTCCAGTTCCTCCTTCCACTCTTAAGTGAAAATGCTTCCATTTTGGAATTGGACAGCCTCAATAGTGATATAAAGTTACTGTAGCAAGTGTAACTCATGAAAAAAAAATCCACAGGTGCTATTGCTCTATGCCATCTGCAATACTAGCAGACACTGTCTAAACTAGTCTGGATTACTCTGTCTCAATGTGCTCACTTCTAGAATGCTTTGATTTCAGGGCACTGAACTACTACTGCAACCATTGTTTCTCTATAATTATTGTCACACAGTTACACCACACAGGTAATTCCACCTTCAACATCATGTAACTATTATACTGGCAAACTTTTGAACCTATATAATACAGTCTTGGTCAACATATTTTATTGGGAGATCGCTTTGGTACCTATTATAAATGTACATAAGCCACTATCATTTGTGATGTATGGTGAAACGTACTAAAGAATAGCAAATCTACCTCCTTTTTTCCCCCCATATCAATTCTAGGTACAGCCAGTTATTAAATCATGTGTTTTAGGTGCTTCCCTTTATCTACCCTGATTCTGTTATAATGAGAGTTAGGGATTTTTCGGATCAAACTTCTATGCTATTTTATAAAATATTCTTAATTATTTTGATATTACAAGTACCTCAGGTCATCTTGATGATATTTCTTTTGCATGTATCCATACTTTAACATCTATGATACTTTAGAAAGACTTTTTTGAGCTATTTAATTATCCCTTTTCCCAGTTGTTGTCCATTTTGGGCCTTGTGAGGAACCATCCACATCTATACCCACCATTTCCCCACTAATCTTATAGCGTTAGAGTTTACATTCTTCCATTTTTGGCTAGTTCCACATTTTTGTCGATACACAAAGACTTGATCCTCCAATCCTCTGTCATTTTGGTGACTTAAGGTTTCCACTTCTCATTGATTTAGTGTATTTTCTTTGGAACTACAAAGGAAATATCCATTGACATCATTCAAAGTGCCCCACTTAGTATCCTTGTCCCTATCTGTTGTCCCCTGATCCACTGGTACCTCAGCCACTATTACAACCTTTCTATACCATACATAGTACGTAAGCAAGTTCTTTCCCCAATGAGCAGTGACTTAAATATGTGTGTGATTTGTCTTTGTGACATTCTCAAATCCCAGTGTGTCTCTAAACTCTTGGGCTTATAAAGCACTTAGTCCTCAAAAATGCAAATGACTTTACGTTTCAGAACAAGTTATTCCTTTTTGTTACTTGTTGCCTGCCACATTTTCAGCATATCAGCAGGCTGTTCCAGTCATATTAGAAGGTTTCTTCTCCAGACTTTGGAGGATCGCCTCTGAAACTCTCAGTTTTTATTTCCAAACTGTTTCTATACTTAACAGATTAACACATTTTCACTGCCTGCCATAACATTTTTGTCCATATTCTAGTGGTGCAGATATCAAGTCAGAGATAGAAGAATTCTGTTATACCCAAGGATTATAATGATATTAGAAATTACACTTCTTTTTCCAGAAAAAAGGCTTAGGCTTTAGGGCTTCAGGGTCTGAGCCTGGGCCAGGCAACTTAAAATGTATATTTTTAGGCAGTTCTTCTTTCAGTTAACTTCCTGAAAGTTATATATAGTTATATAACTATATATATATATATATATATATATATATATATTTTTTTTTTTTTTTAAGCAAGTTTTCTTAGGACTTCTAGAGACTTGGTAGACTTGCCAAAAAGTTTTAGCTATTTTTTGTTGGTTTATGGGTTAGTTTTTTTAAATCAACTTTTATTTTAGAGATAGGGGATATATGTTAAGGTTTGTTACATGACGCTGAAGTTTGAAGTATGAATCCTGTCAACCGTGTAGTAAAAAGATTACCCAATAGGTAGTTTCTCAACCCATGCTCCCGTCCTTTTCTCCTCCTTTTAGTTGTCCCCAGTGTCAGTTGTTCTCATCTTTATGTCCATGTCTTTATGTGCATGTGTACTCAATGCTTTGCTCCTGTTTAAATGAGAACATGCAATAGTTTGTTTTCTATTTATGTTAATTCATTTAGGATCTTGGCCTCCAGCTGCATCTATGTTGCTGAAAAGAACATGACTTCATTCTTTTTAAGGTTGCGTAGTATTCCATGGTATATATGTGCCACATTTTCTTAATGCAATCCACTGCTGATGGGTGCCTAGGTTGATTACATATCTTTGCTATTGTGAATAGCACTATGATGAACATACGTGTGCATGTGTCTTCTTGGTAGAGCAATTTATTTTCTTTTGGTTATATACCCAGTAATGGGATTGCTGGGTCAAAAGGTAGCTCTGTTTTAACTCCTTTGAGAAATCTCCAGACTGCTTTCCACAGTGACCAAACTAATTTACACTGTCACCAGCAGCGTATAAGCATTTCCTTTTCTCTACAGCCAGCATCTGTTATTATTTAATGTTTTAATAATGGCCATTCTGACTGGTGTGAGAAGGTATCTTATTGTGATTTTGAGTTTCATCTCTCTGATGATTACTGATGATGAGCATTTTTTCATATGTTTATTTGCCACTTGTATGTCTTCTTTTGAGAAGTGTCCATGTTTTTCAACCATTTTTTAATGGGATTATTTGGTTTTTCTTTGTTGACTGATTTCACTTGTTCTTATAGATTCTGGATGTTAGACCTTTATTAGATATATAGTTTGCAAATATTTTGTCACATTCCATAGCTTGTCTGTTTGCTCTATTGATAGTTTATTTTGCTGTGCAGAAGCTCTTTAGTTTAATTAGGTCCCACCTGTAAATTCTTGTTTGTGTTGCCATTACTTTTAGAGACTTAGCCAACAATTCTATGCCAAGTATGATGTCATGTTGAGAAAGGTATTTCCTAGGTTTTCTTCTAGGATTGTTATAATTTGAGGTCTTACATTTAAACTAGATTTATAATCACCACACAAAAGCCTTTAATACCTAGAAATATAGCTAACCAATGGGATGAAAGAGCTCCAAAAGGAGAACTACAAAACACTGCTGAAAGAAATCAGAGATGTCACAAATAAATGGAAAAACATTTCATGCTTATGGACTGAAAGAATTAATGTTCTTAAATGGTTATACTTCCTAAAGCAGTTTACAGATTCAATGCTATTTCTACTGAAATAGGAATGTCATTTTTCACAGAATTAGAAAAAAATCCCATGGAACCAAAAAAAAGCCCAAATCGCCGAACCAATCCTAAGCACAAAGAACAAAGCCAGAGGCATCTTACTACAGACTTCAAATGATACTACAAGGCTACAGTAACCAGAACAACCTGGCACTGGTACAAAAACAGACAAATAGACCCATTGGTCAGAAAAAAGTGCCCAGAAATCAAGTTTCACATGTACAGTTTTTGCTCTTTGAGTTTTAACTCTTTGAGTCCTCATTTAGTGCTTTTGAGCCCTCTTTATAATTCTGAATCCTGGTTGCCTGTTTACAAAATTCACCAATGCTGATTTTGGCAGCAAAGTTGGCACTGATGCTGACTTTAGTGATGACCTCAGCACCAGCGACAGCTTTGGCAGTGGGCCTAATGTCAGCTTTGACAGAGGAATGAGTACCATCCTTGGTTTTGGCAGTCATCCCAATCCTAACACTGGCTTTACCGGCAAACAGCTTCAATAGTGGACCTTGTCTATTGTTGGCCTTGGTGGTGGACCAAGCAGTGGTCCTCGCTTTTGCAGTGAACCAAGCACCAGGCTTCAGTGGTGGACTGAGCATTGGTGCTAGGTTTGGTGGTGAACTGGGTACCAGTACTGGCTTTGGCAGTGGATCCACCAGTCTTAGTGCTTGTGGCTTCACCTATGGCTAGTGAGGTTTCAGGTTCATTCCCTATGTTTACAGATACCACCAATAGATTGGATCAGTCCTTCCCACGGAGCCAAGTACATTCTTGGAATCTTTGTCCACACAGCAGTCTAAGCAGTTACAACAGATCAGCTGCAGGGTGTCACACTATGAAAAATATGTTTGTTGTTTCTGCTTTATTGTTTGCTTTCTGTGTGCTGTCATATTTTGGTATCAGAGTTACAGTAAACTTGCAAAACAGAAAAAAGATATAAATGTGGAATATTCTGATACGGGTTTAATGTGACGCTCAATTTGTGTGATACATTGTAAAAGCAATCTCAGAGTTTTTTGGAGAAAAGATGATAAAGTGAAAGGCTGTGTGTTGATGGTCAGACTTTATGACATCTGTTATCTGATGTTGCATAATTATGTTTCTTTTCCTTAGGGCCAGAGATGAGACCAGGCATTTTTTTTCCTTAACCATAATTGAAAACATAATATCATACCATAGTTGCCCCATTCATCTATTTTTATCAATAACAAAAAGATCCAAAGCAGTGGGATTGAAGCATAAGGGGTTTTAGGATTTGTTGAACATAAACATTTCTCTACAGATGACTGAATGAGGGTCAACATGTACTTGCTAATATTATTGATCATCTACTGTGTGCAGAACTAAGCCTTTTATGTGCCTTAATTAAACGAAACCTGACAATAAGCCTATAAGATTGTTACTATTATATTCTTCAAAATTACAGATAGATAAAACTAAATGGAAGAGAGGGTGAGTGGCTTGTCTAAGTAACTTGGCAATTAAAAGTTTCAAAATGCTAACCCAGGCAGTCTGATTCCAGAGCTCACCCTCTTATACATTAAGCAGTATGGAAAGTCCCCAGCCTGAGTGCTTTGAAAAAACTAGCCTGGTATTTTCTGCTCTCTAGAATATTTTGCCAGTAATATTATCTCCTTCTGTTTTTCTTTAAATATGCTTTATTAAAAAATGATACATTTTTCTAAAATTCAGAATGATTCTGAAGAATGTATATCTGTCTCTGATAATCAGAATTTAAAGAGGACAATGGATGTAGGCCCATCCATTTAATTCTGAAGGCTGGAGTTGGTATGACCTGCTTCAGTAGTTTTGCTCCAGCACTTTGGGAAGCCAAGGCAGGCGGATCATGAGGTCAGGAGATCCAGATCACCCTGGCCAACATGGTGAAACCCTGTCTCTACTAAAAATACAAAAATTAGCTGTGTGTGGCGGCATGCACCTCTAGTTCCAGGTACTCGGGAGGCTGAGGCAGGAGAATTGCTTGAACCTGGGAGGCAGAGGCTGCAGTGAGCCAAGATCGCACCACTGCACTCCAGCCTGGGTGACAGAGTGAGACTCCATCTCAAAAAAAAAAAAAAAGAAAAATTGAAGTTGCATCTCCTTTCATAGAAATCCCCACCCTGCAAATTACAAGTAGTTCATCAAGTAGCTCATTATTTTCCTAGGAATTTCATTTTTTTTTTTTTTGGATATGCCCAAGGACATCCAGGTTGCTCACTTAGTTGAAACAAATCAGTCTTGATTCCATTGCCTGAAAGTCTGGATCACTCCTGAAATTTTCCTATGCCGTAGCTCGGTCTCTGCAGCCATACTTCATGCTCCAGTGTGTGACACAGGTTGTTTTTAGAGATTCACAAAACAGCTAACTTCCTCCAGGTCACTTTCAACTCCCTAACAGCTGAAGGCAAATTATGTAATGCAATCAGCAAAGGTCAGAAGGCTCCTCAAAGCTTTAGATATTTAATCTGAATCACTCCCACTTTGTGGTCACCAGCATTCGAGTAAACCAATCTCTTTTATATGAAATTATTTATCTTTCTTTCTCAAGGATAAGTCTATCTAAAGACTGCCTGAAGTTTTTACTACTAAAGAAAATATAATATCCATAAACATTTTCAGATTCAAGGACATTAGAGTTTTCTATTTTTTTAAAAAATGGCTGTGTATTACATCTATGTAAATAAATAATTCGGTTCTCATATTTTTCCAAAATACAGGGAGTTTGAATGGCAATGCTATCTTTACCTCTATTCTACTAAGTTGCCAGCATCACCCAAATTCTACCATTAAATATTAGATTGAAAGAGTTTTCAAAAAAAATTTTAAGCCTTAAAAAATTATTTATTTTATTTTATTGAAACAAGTGATCTTGTTTCACTCTGTCTCACTCTGTACTCACTCTGTCACCCAGGCTGGAGTACAGTGATGTAATCATGAAATCATGACTCATTGCAGCCTCGACCTCCTGACTCAAGCAAACCTCCGTCTCAGCCTTCAGTGTACCTGGGGCTACAGGCATGCACCACAATATCCTGCTAATTTTTATATTAATATTATTATATTTTTTGGTAGAGACATAGTCTTGCTATTTTTCCCAAGCTAGTCTCAAAACCCTTGCCTCAAACAATCCTGCTGCCTTAGCCTTCCAAAGTGCTGAGATGACAGGCATGCACCACCACACCCAGCCAAAAGAATTGATTTTCTATACTGACGACCTTTAAATAACTGACATGGGTTTCAGAACAATGAATCCTATAGTTTTCCGTATGAAGTATGTCTGCCATGGTCATTTGTCATCTCAGCAATAGAAAACAAAAACAATTTTCTAAATACATATATCTATTTCTATTGTTGTTATTGTTGCTGTCAAAGACACTCTCATTTCTACCAAAATGTAGTACTGGACCGTATTCGTTAATATTTAGTAGTCTGGGTGCAGTGGCTCACACCTGTAATCCCAGTACTTTGCGGGGCCGAGGTGAGCAGATCACCTGAGGTTGGGAGTTCGAGACCAGCCTGACCAACATGGAGAAACCCCGTCTCTACTAAAAAACTACAAAATTAGCCAGGCGTGGTGGTGCATGCCTGTAATCCAAGCTACTCGGGAGGCAGAGGCAGAAGAATCACTTTAACGCAGGAGGTGGAGGTTGTGGTGAGCCGAGATCATGCCATTGCACATTGCACTCTAGCCTGGAGAGCAAGAGTGAAACTCCGTCAAAAAAAAAAAAAAAAAAATTCGGCTCTCAGGATGTCATTACTCCAGTATTACTACTTGGTGACTTAGGGCGATTTGCTTCCATTTCTTCATCTTTGTAATAGAAGAAATTATAAAAAGTACTATAGGATAAAATTAAGCAATGTAAGTAAGGCAGATAGTACGATGTCATGTAAATATCAAGTATTAAATTTAAGAATAGTAATAGCTGTAGTAGTGTAGCTGTTATTGTAGAAATACATCTAAAGTGTGGTTGGATATCATTTAAGGCCTATTCTTAATTATTTCAGTTCTAAGATAAGATATCATGGATCCTAGAATCTTAGTATCTTAGAATCATAATTTTCTGGTTGGATTTCTAGCACATATAATACTTATTTTACCATTTATTAAATAAAAGGAAGTAACACACTTTTTATTTTCATTGCATTGATCTTGTTCCAATGGTGTGAGAATTTGTCAGACATAATTTTGCAAAGGAATGGCCTTGAGTAGTCAATATATATAATATTAATGTTGCTATCTATGTACAAAGCAACTTATCATCAGCTTTCATAGAGATCATTGCTCTGGTCATTATCTGTAGAACCTATTGTTTTACCTGGGTGCTCTTTTTTCAGAGAATTGCTAATTTTTTAGATTTATTTTATGGTGTTTATAAGTTTCTTACATATGTTTTTCCATTCATAAATGAGAAAAATTGAAGCTCAAAGATGTTGAGTAATGCTTATAAGATTTACATAGATAAATGTCTGTGCTTGTATGTGGGTGTGTGTGTATGTTTATGTGTGACAGAGAGAGAATTGCCATTGAACATATTAATCAGAAAGTCTCAGCGTATGTATTTTTATAGAGTTTATTCATCATTTTTGTGCCATAATATAAAAATAATTTATTATATTCCTTCTTATAAGTTACTTTCTGTTTGACACTAACAATTACAATGCAACTCATAAGAATAAATAATTCCCACATAGAAAAAGTTATCATTACAAGTGAATTTGAAAGACTAAGCTTCGTAGTTTTATGTAGTGTTTATACCATAGCTTGTCACAAAATAGAAATAACCAAGTAAATGTAATAAGTTTAAGAAAAATCATTAAATGAGAAACGAAGAACAAAATATAATCTTCCACTTTCTCTTAGCAGAGTGTTTTATACCATAAATCCACCTGGTTCAAACAGAAGAAAGATTAATCATTTTCTGTGAGCTTTCAGGTTTTGCAACAATTATTTAATTGGGAAAAACAACAACAACAACAACAACTTATTCTCAAGAAAATACATTTCATCTCCTAATCGTTGGCCAAACCAATTGTTCATTGAGTTTGGACTAACTGAGGCTGTTTTTCAACAACTCCTCAATTTTCGGACATTTTTGAGAGTATGTACATGAGTGCATGCATGCATGTACACACACACACACGCATTCACGCACACACACGACCTCATTTGTCAGAAGATACTACTTAAATAATGCATCTCAATAAAACCATATGCTCTGAGGGAAAACCAACACTTGTGGAGATGCAAAAAGTAACACAAATTAAAGTTTATATAAGTAGAGAGAAAGAGGGTATGTTTATTACACATTGGAAAAAAGAACAAAGTATACATGGAATTACTGGATAAAGGGTATTGAGTCATAAAAGTGCTCAGACTTAGTTGCCAAGTAACATGATGGGAGAAATTGAATTTTTAAAGATGTAGGAGTGAAAGTTACATTTTTAATTAAATTGTCTGCACAAAATACAAGCATTACAACTATTTATTATGCGGTAGAAGAGAATTAAGTTTGGAATTTGAGATATGTCAAGAAAATTAGATTTCACTGAAATCTCTACTAATACTCTGTTTTGTAAATAGAGATCATCCTTGTGACCCACTTGTTTCTCTGAATGAATTTTGTGGTCAAGTTTAGCTTGAGGTTCCCTCTCTTAAATTCATGACGTGTTGAGGACACAGGTCTGAGGTATATACTAAGTCAAAAGCAAAGCTAAATTAGAATTTCAATTGAAATTTTGTACACATTATTATTTTATATGCACTAAGTAGACTGAATAAGTATGCTGACACACTATCTGACATGACAGTAGGTGCCTAATACTTGCTCTTTAAATGAATTAATACCTTCTCAAACACTTTCTTGAAAAATACCTGCTTTATATTGCATTATCATGCATTTTTTAAATGAAAAATACTTCTTTCCTGAAATTATGTTTATAAGGATTTGAATATTGAATATATATCAAAGCTATGAATTCATGATTTTAATATATTCATAGTTTATGGAGATTTTCATTTTTTTATGAATAAAAGGAAAACATAATTTTAACTATTTAGCTCTTATTTTAAAAATATGATAAAGGATTTTCTTTCAGAACTGATTTCAACTTTATACCATTTCAAATCGGCCCTTCTAGATAAAGCAAAAATGTAAATTGATATAAAAATCAATTTAAATTCATAAAACAGATATTGTATATACTAGTTAAAGTGAATAGTGAGGTAGTTACACGGAAAATTTATTTTCAGACTATCCAGAGAGGTATTGAAATTCACAACCAATAACACGTGTTCAGAGACAGTCCAATTCAAAGTGGCTGAGCCAATATTCCAAGAACAGTCTTCCTACTCTCAATTGCATAATACAAAACCACATTATTTCAAGGCTTTATTTTTCATAGCTTTATTATGATTCCTTGTCCATATTCCTCTCCTATTGTGATGAACTTTATGTCCAGAAAAAATAAATTGAAATCTTAGTGGAAGATCAGGTGACATACGATGTTGGACAGACCCAAAGGAGGTAGACTCAGGCTTCATGGGGATTCTATTTTGTAAACTGGGCCTAGAAGTATAAAAGCTAGAGTCTGTGCCATAAAAAGATGTAAGATAGCAAACTGATTTTATGAAAATCTTACAACAAAGAAGAGCAAATGTGATTACCTAACTAAAGTCTTAGTTAAGACTAGAAATAAGTTAATTCTATCGGCTGTGTATGGAAACTCTAACTTTAGGAAAGTAAACTAGATTTGAAATGGTGCTTCATTTTTTCTTATATTTGCTCTTGTAGTTTTTTGATTTCCAAGGGAAATTATTATAACTTTTTGTATCATCATTTGTAAACTCATTATTTATAAATACAAACACGTTTGTATCACCATCATTTAAAAATTCAACAGTAATTGGCATCTGCATAGGATTATTTAGAGAATTAAATCTAATAATACATGAAAAATCCCAAAACATTTTCCAATTTAGAGAAGGCATTTATAAATGTTAGCAGCCATTATTAATATGTAATTATGTACAATGTCTCAGAATGTGTCAGTTATTAAATTGTTACCCAGAATTGAACGCAGCACTATGCATAAGAGTACACCTTTTTTTTAAAAAAAATTTTTTCTGGTGACTCTAACAAAAATTGAGAGGATAAATTAAATATCACTGTCTCCTACAGGATTTTAAAACATCTAAATTCATCTCCCTCTGCATTAGAAATCTCTCCTGCTTACTTTTATCTCATGAGAAGTTGTCAAACCACATACAATTTTATGCCATCATTTTGTTCTTTCCGACCAACTCCAATTTGGGTTATACTGTGTTTTTCGGAATGATTATCTCAGTTTTCCCCTTTTGATACTGATGTTGATGGGAATTCAGTAGATTTCCACCATTACCCATCATTTAACTGTAGTTTACTCTATCTGTCTGTATTAGAAGTAGTTCTTTTCTCCTTTGTGAGTCCAAAGCACTCTGTTTGTACAGGTTGAGTATCCTCTATCCAAAATGCTTGGAACCAGAAATGTTTTGGATTTGGGATGTTTTTCAGATTTGAGAATATTTGCCTATGCATACTGAGATATCCTGGGAGGAGGACCCAAGTCTAAACACGAAATGTATTTATGATTCACATATGCATTATACACATAGCCTAAAGGTAACTTTATATAATTTAATAATTTTGTGTATGAAAGAAAGTTTATGTACGTTGATCATCAGGAAAATAGGTGTCACTACCTTAGCCACCCATGTGAACAATCTGTGATTGTTTGGCATCAACATCATTCCTGACTGAATTTATCTGCAACCAATATGCAATCATTTTCTTACACGCATGCACACACAAGTACTTAACAGCAAAAAGATGACATACTACTAATACAGTGAAGAAAAATGTGTTCAGGGTAACTAAGCAGCACAGTAGCACCACCAGAATATCTATATGAATTGTTAAACAACAGCAAAAATAAAACAATGGCAGCTTCTCCATCTCCACCTGCAATGCTGTGTTTTGATTAAGAGGTAACCATACACCGTATTTCAATTCTTTTTTCTTTTTTTCTTTTAGGTAAGAAGAAACATCAGAAATAGTTGAGGGACCAGAAAATAGGTCCTCTAGGGATGAGAAGGTATTTTGCTGAATGGCTTTTTAAAATGTTCTCTCAAGTCACTGGCCTTGTAAATGAAAGATTTTTTTTTCTTAGAAGTCTTTCTTTGATTTTATAAACTCACGTTTCCTTGTTCTGTTATGAACGCTTATCGCTCTAGTCTTTCAATAAGCCCATCACACATTTTCTCAATTCTGTCTATAGGCACCATATCTGCAGTGTTAACAATGTCATCTTCATCGTCACTATTATTATGATTACCTTGATTCAAAATCATTTTGACTATTTCACCATCAATCAATTAATGGACAAATGTAGCCTCATTATTAATGTTAAGAAATTTTTGATATTCACTTCTTCCAGCTTACATTGTGACAAACCCTGAAGGAATTTTCTTTTTGCATATGCAAAGAGGTCAGACCTCATTTTTTTTTTCTCACTTGGCAAACAGAATCCTTTCAAGTCATCACCCTGTTTATTATTATAACTGAACATGTTGTGCTAGTCATGCACCACTGATGTCTTATTCACTGTGTTCCCAGCATTGGCAACATCATATATGACATACTTCATGCTAAACTCTTCTCAAAAGCCTTCTACACTCACACTCCTGTTCACTGTTGCTAGCATGCTGTTCAAGGAAGTATTTTTCTTTTTAATTTACTCTTTATTGTTTTAAGGATACTCCAGTCACATATCTGAATTAATAAAGTCACACTGGGCAAAAGTACATCGTGTAAACAATATTTTTGATGAGAATTTTAGCTGAAGAATGAGCGGAACAGTTGTCAAGGAATTAAAAAAAAAAAACCTTGTAGTCATCATCCAAAGCAGCTTTCCTGCAGTCAGCACAAGCTGCTTTTACAAATGTTTGTGAACCAATCAGAAAAGATGTCCCTAGTGATCCTACCCCTTTTGTTAGCATAATAATGAACCCGTAAACAATTCACTGCTTAAAAGCAGTGAGGACACAAGCTTTTGCCTATCACAGCATGTTTATCCTTATGTATCCTTGCTGCATTAGCACATCCAAGCACAGTTATTATGTCCTTGACATCCTTAATTTCTGCTGGCTGGCTTATCAGCTGTAGTAAGTGTCCTTCCAGGGTAATAATGCCAAAATAGATTGTTCATCAGCATTATAGACTTCTTCGTTGTCAGATTTTCACCATTGCAGCAAACTCACTGATGAATTTCTCTGCTACTTCATGATCAGCAGATGTTTTATCAACACAAATCTTTAAAAATGTAATGCCATGTGCTTTCTTAAATTTCTACAACCAGTCTGTTGAATATTCATGGTTCCCTTGCATTTTCAGTTCGTCATGCTAGATCTTTATTTCATTGTCAGCACACCATTAAGTGGCATGTGTTCACTGTGACACTGACAGATCCACTTTTTCAATACACCATTGAGATCTTCATCTTTAGCTTTATGCAGTGTTTTTCTTTTTGTAATAAACTTCTGTTCATCACCTTCAGCATGAATCTTCAATGGTTTATTCTGCTACTTCTGCAGGTCATTTATGGTGTTCATTCCAATGCCACACTCTTCTATGAAATGTTTCACACTTATACTGCTGTTTAGTTTCTTCAACAGCTGGACTTCCTGTGCTGTAGATAAACATACATCCTTTCTTTTTTCTTTTTCTTTTTAATTTTTTTTTTTTTTTTTTTTTTTTGAGATGAAGTTTTGCTCTTGTCTCCCAGGCTGGAGTGCAATGACACAATCTTGGCTCAATGCAACCTCTGTCTCCCAGGTTCAAGTGATTCTTCTGCTTTAGCTGGGATTACAGGCACCCACCACAACACCTGGCTAATTTTTATATTTTTAGTAGAGATGGGGTTTCACCATGTTGGCCAGGCTGGTCTCGAACTCCTGACCTCAGGTTATCCACCGGCCTTGGCCCCTCAAAATGCTGGGATTACAGATGTGAGCCACCACGCTCAGCCCATGCTTTCTTTTTCCTTACCACTGCTCCCCATGGGGTATTTGCTGGCCGTTTTTACATTTATAAAAATATATTTACATCACAAAGCAGATAATAAGAAAAACACCCAGTGAGTAACGCATGTAGGTCTTGGACCTATGTCGGGCAACTTGGGACACATGCCATTGGCACATCCAGCCTGAACATGCACCACTTTATTACACTTTGTGGACATGCTTAAATGGGGGAATCTAGGCATATGTATCACATTTGAAGGGGACTGGGAAGGTCTTTTTTTCCTTTAGGGATGCCGAATAAACTATGTGTTGTACACCTGCATTTTGACTGCAACCCATTACACGAAGTCAAGTGTGAAATTTTCCACTTGTAGCTTTGTGCCAGCACTCAAAAAGTTTCAGATTTTAGAGCATTTCAGATTTTGGGTTTTCAGATTAGAGATATGCAACTTGTGTCTAGCATCACCCTTATTTTCAGCTCAAGGTTTACTTACTTGAGGTTTCTTTCTCCTTCTGAACTTGAGCTTCCCCTCTGATGACACCCATTTTCACCCTTCTCTGTTTCTTGTAAAAGTTCATTTTGAAAGAATGTTTTTAAAGATTAATTTGACCACAGCATTTTCCATATAGTAAGTGGTGTTGAAAGTGAAGTTTTAGATTTCCTCACTTCTTCAGTCATCTTCTAGGGCCCTGAGAGATGCCCAAGCAACAATTTCACATTCAAACAGATAGTTATAAAACTAAAAAAAAACAAAAATGTTTTAAGCAATATCCAGTATGACAGCTTTGCTCTCCCAATGTCTCCTTCATCACATTCCCTTCCTGCTAAATGGTGCTGAAGTGGCTTCGTGGGAAATTGAGATGCCTATAGACACTTAGTTTAAGATTAGTGGAGTTTAGATTTCCATGTACACTTAGTATAGGCACATTACTATATGTGCATGTGTGTGTCTGTGTGTGTGATTTGCATGAACCTCCTGTGTGTGTCTAAGTTTTATTGCTCACCACACTGGTGTAGAAAGAGTTTTCATTCTGTTGACTCACATGGATGATAACACATTTAGAGTCAGAGATTCTTTCAGGAAATCAATTTATCTTATAGCTTTGATGACCAGAAATATGTAGCAGGGGAGAAAGAATAAGGTTTAAATTATACAAAGACAAATTTTAAAAAATTTATAAAATGTTATAGTTTGTATGTGAAAGGCACTGGATAGAGAGATTTCCATATTTTTCAATAATCCTAAACATTCGTGCTAATACCAATAAAAACTTGAGAACTGAAAAAAATGTATTAAAATCAAACATTCTAGAGAAATGGATGGATTATCCATTTATTCTAATGTGGAAATAATATTACAAAAATATTAACCTTGAAGATATAATCAAAGGCTATGTTGCTAAACATGAAAAATATCAACAGAAATATTTTGGCATTTAGTTAATGAAAATGTTTTAATAATTTTGTATATATAAACTGTTCATCAAAAATCAAATGATTCAAGTGCACTTAGTTCTAAGATCACACGTTGAGGACACATATTATACACCTTTCATACTTTTCATAACTTTCACAAAAACTTAATTTTTATGGGAGATACTATTTTCACTTTGTGCTTAGGTAACCCATGAAAAGGAAGCCAGAGATACACCAGGGGTTTCACAGTAGCTCAGTGAATGATTCATTTGAATAAACCCCACAGTAAGGCTCAGCCCTTACAGGCTTAGGGAGTCTGAGACTTTCTTCTGTATGCTTCTGGAGTAAAATAGAATATAAAAAAGAACTACTATTCTTTATTCTAATGATATTTACATATCCCCTAGCACTTAGAATTTGGAAATTAAAAAAAAAAAAATTTTTTTACAGAATCTGACAAATTGCCAAAAAAAAAAAAAATTACTAATAACAAAGATGTGAAGATTTTTCCTATCTGGAAAATGAACAGGACATGTTATTCAGGTTGGTAGGTAGAGTCAAAGATTAACTTACTTCATTTACAGAAGTTTATTCTATTGCCCTTCACTGTTCTATTGGCTAAAAAAGCCCACATTTTTGTACTAATTCTGTCACCTGCTAATATTAGTTTTAAAACATTCATGTGGCATCTTTTTCTAAATGCCATGTTCCTCTGACGCTCATGTTTTCACTCTTTCTCCAAAGGGCACATAAACTGATACCATTAACTTTCATTACCTAAAAGTTTGCTATTGTACTCGCCACTTTTCTCTAAACCCACCCCCTACCCCCAGTTCTGCTTTTGACTTGGTTGGAGTCAATGGCTACATGGCTGGAAAATCTGTAACTACATTTCTAACAACTTTAATATTTATTATACTCCATTTCACACACATAATTGGGAGAAAATGGTACCTGTCATCACCTGAGATGCTGCTCCTGAAAAACATTACATTTGTATTTCTCTCTGTCTAGAAAGAAATGCTTCTCATGACAATCCTCATTGTGGCACTTGTTCTAAATAGCAAAATCAATTAAATAATTACAAAACGTAAGATATATCATGAAGAAAACAAAAAAAGAGGTATGTTAGGCTGAGAGAGGGTGCAGATGCCTAATGTTTGAGAAAAGTAAAATTTTTATTGAGCTCAAAGAATAAATGCTTCTTAGTCAATACTCTTATCATCAAAAAATATTCTCTGTATGAAGTTAACCCTTTGAAAAGTACTAAAATCTTAGTTTATAATATAATTATATATAAATATAAATAATTATATTATATATTATATAATACTAAAGCTTGGAGACTATATACATGTCTTGAAAAAGTATATTTTGGGGTTGTTCTTTAAAGATGTCTAATACTTCCAAATAATATAAGGCATGTTCTTAAAGGTAGAAATCATACTTTTTTTGAATTCTAAGTAAAAGTTCTTATTTGAGTGTTTTCTTTTTTAAAAAAGAATTGCATTTTATTGTTTACATTAACAGATAAAATTGTATGTATTTAGTGTATATAACATGACAAATCCTAGAATCTCTCAATAGAAATATGTGTGTGAAATGGAGTATAATAAATATCAAAGCTGTTAGAAGATGTGGTTTTAGATTTTCTAGCCATGTAGCCATTGGATCCACCCAAGTCAAAAACAGAACTGGAGGAATGAGTGTAGAGAAAAGTGTAGAGTACAATAGCAAACTTTGAGGTAATGAGAGTTAATGGTCTCAGTTTATGTGCCCTGTGGAGAAGGAGTGTATATAACATGATGTTTTGAAGTAATGCCTATATGAACTGGCCATACTGGAATGACTAAATATAGCCAGTTCATATGCACTTTACTTCATCTGGTTATCATCTTTGTAGAGAGAACACATTCCACCCACACTTTTAGCATTTTTAAAGAAGACAAATACCACATGATCTCACCCATGTGTGGCATGTAAAAATTTGATCTCATAGTAGAGAGTAGAATGGTGGTCACTGGCGACTGGGGTGCTAATGGGCTGAGTAGAGTGTTGTGAACATATTGGTGAAAAGATACAAAATTTTAGTTGGACATAAGGAATGAGTTCAAGAGATTTATTGCATGGTATGGTGACTACAGTTAATATGTATTTTATGTTTAAGTTTGCTTAAAAACCTATATGACTACATAATATTGAAAGTCAAGAGCTTTTGTTTCTCCCAAGATAGTAGTGAAAAGTGTCGTAGATCCTCACTCATTACAACCAAGGACAGAAATAAAATGAATAATTTTCAAACCTTATAGTTAATGTGGCACTTCATAATTGTTAAGCCATTCCTATCCTCTAAGAGCTATACTAATTCTTTTATATGCATTAACTTATTTTTTCAAACCTCCAGGTACCTACTCAATATTTTCACATTACTTATATCTTAATGATAGCTCAAACTTTATACTGAACTTAAAGCAAAATGTTTAAATTCAATTACCAAACTTTTCTCCCTTATTTCCTAATATGCATATCATTAAACGACATTACAATTGACAAATTATTTATGGCAAAGTTTACTCTGAAAGGTCAACAGCCCTCTCCCAGTAATTATTAGAAAAAGTACTGAAAAAAAAAAAATTCAGTAAGAATGCAAGGAGGGGTGGGTGTCCTGGCTCACGGCTGTAATCCCAACACTTTGGGAGGCCAAGGTGGGTGGATCACCTGAGGTCAGGAGTTCGAGACTAGCCTGGCCAAGATGGTGAAACCCGGTCTCTACTAAAAATACAAAAATTAGCCAGGCATGGTGGCGGGGGCCCGTAATACCAGCTCTTCAGGAGGCTGAGGCAGGAGAATTGCTTGAACCCAGGAGGCAGAGGTTGCAGTGAGCTGAGATTGTGCCATTGCACTCCAGCCTGGGTGAAACAGTGAAACTCTGTCTAAAACAAACAAACAAACAAAAACCAAAAACAAACAAAAAAAAAATGCAAGAGATTTAAGCTTAATTGTCAATTTGATCTAACTCACAATGAAAATACAATTTTTATAAGAAACAACAAGCCAACAAGCACACATCTCACAGACATTTTGTTGAGTAAATACTGGATAATTCTTGTTTTTTAAAATTCTAAAACAGGCAAAACTAATCTATGGTGATTTAAATCACAACAGTGGTTGTTTTTTCACGTAGGAGGAAGTGCCTGCAAAGGGTAACATGGGAACATTTAGGGTTAAAGAGCAGGTTCTCTCTATAAATAAATATAGGTTGCGTGGTGCAATTTACAGATATTTATAATTTTTAAAACGACTTAATGTACATTTAAGAATAGAGCTATGTACAATTGAAATGCTTTTTTAAAAAGAACTCTTGACATCTACATCTACTATACTATTGCCTATGAACATTTCTGATCCTTTGAATGCTTTTTGCTTTTATTTGAATACTTTGTTCATTTCGGCTTAACATTATTGATATGTTTGGGTTTGAGTCTCCTGTCTTTGCATTTGTTTTCTATTATTCTCTCTCCCTCTGTCTTCCTCCATCTCTGTATCTGTTTCTGTCTCTCTCTCTTCCTCCCTGTCTCCTTCTCTCATCTATTTTGCCTGTATGACTAAAAGATTACAATATATTTTCTTAATTTATCATGTTTTACTTTAAAGCAGTGTTACATTAATCTACAAAAATAGAAATGCATTATTACTGTCTGTATATTTTAATCTACCTCCCTCATTTTTTTTCTTACTTTGCCATACATTTTATTTCTGTGGACATTTACTTTTACGGATAAATGCTTTAAATAATTATGCTTTAAATAAATTAATTTTCATATTTACATACATTTCTGCCACTTCCAGCACCCTTTGTTTCATCCTGTAAGTCTAAATTTTAACAAGTATTATTTCTCTAACTGAGAAATTTCTTTTAGGAATTCATATAAATTAGACAACATTTATGTGAATTCACATGAATTCACGTAAGTTAGATTTCAAAGGTGAGGAATGATATCAGATTTTATTTAAATAAAGTGTTTTATTTTTCCTTCTTGATTTTAAAGTTGTCTCTTTCTCCAGTTTTGTTTTTTCAACTGAAATTTACTATAATGTGCCTTGCTGTGGTTAATTTGATATTTATCCTACAGGGATTTGCTAAGCTCTTTGGATGTGTGTTTCATCACATTTGAAAAGGCTTTGGTTATCATATTTTCAAACTTTTGGTTATTATGTTTTTAGTCATTTTAGGATTTCAGTTATATGTAATTTACTTTGATTGTATAATTCAGTTTTATATGGTATAATATTTTTAAAGTTAATTCTCTGGATTACAAATGTTTGTTTTAATATTTTTATTGCTCAGAACTAGAATTTTGTGTTTTTTTAATTTTTATTTTTCTCTCCTGAAATTGCCCATCTCCTTACAAAGTACATTAATATTTTTCCATAAATTATTTAACGTATTTATAACTATTTTAATTTCATGGTCAGCTAATTCCAATAATTAGATAGCTGAGTCTTCTTGTATAGACTGTTTTGATTTTGATTATTCCACTTCTTGTGCATCAAATATATGGGGTAAGAAGTTAGATTCTGACTTGCTTTGTATTACCTATTTTCAAGAGAATGCAAGCTATTTTCTCTGTTCAACACTTGGGGAAATTAGCTCAACACTCCACTTCCTCCCATCCTCATAGAGATGTGTCTACAATTCAGATGAAGTTCATTTGTTAATCTACATGCTTTACTAAACTATTGTCACATAAGTTATTGCCCAACACTAAGTAGTTTAAAACAATAATATATAGTTTTTTCAGTTTCAGAGTCTTTGTGGGTCAGTAGTCCAGATGCAGCTTAGCACCTCTGGCTCTGAGTTTCATACTAGTCTGCACTGATGCCAACACTCAACTAGGAAGGATCTGCTTTGTAACTCTTTCACGTGGTTGTTGACAGGATTTAATTTCTCATTAATTGTGGGGCTAAAGACTTAGTTCCCCATAAGTTGTTGGCGAGATTCCCCCCTCAGTCCCTTGTAACAAAGGCCTTTTTGAAAGCACCTCACAACATGGCTGCAGGCTTCATCAGTGCAAGCAAGAGAGAAGAAGAACGAGTGCCAACAAATGACAGAGTACTAGCAAGAAGGACATTATAGTTTTTGTAATCTGATCATGGAAATAACATCTCATCACTCTGGCATATTCTATTTGTTCAAAGAAAATCAATAGACCCAGTGCACAAAGAGAGAAGATTACACAAAACTGAAATCCAGGAGAAGAAAATGATACACATTTCAAAAGTTGCACCCCAGACCAAAACTTTCAGATTACTGGAAGTTTTCTCCTCTTCCCCTCCTCATACTCCTCCTCATCTTCCTCCTTTTCCTTCTCCTCCTCCTCTTTTTCCTAAATGATGCTATTTGAGCTCAGAGAGTTATGAACTACACTGTAATATTTTATTTGGTCACCTTTGTATTAAAACCTCAAAGGACACCGGATCCCAAGCACTCTAACTTTGCATGCAACTTCTTGTTTGTTAGCCCACTGTCATGATGTTTTCCAGCAAAATTCAGATCAGGAATGGGGACAATAGGTGTATATGCCAGCCAGGGTTTGCTATAGCAAAATACCATCAACTGGGTGGCTTAAACAACAGAAATGTATTTCTGACAGCTTGCTAGACGTCCAAGATCAAAGTGTCAGGAAGATTATTTTCTCATGAAGCTTGTCTGCTTGACTGACAGGTCTTATTGCTGTGTCCTTACCTGGCCTTTTCTTTATGCTGTGCATCCCTGGTGAATCTTTCTCTTCCTTTAAGGACACCAGTCCTATTGGATTAGGGTGCCACTCTTAGGATGTAATTTAACCTCTTTAAAGTCACTGTCTCCAAGTACAGTCACATTGGGGTCTTCAGTGTATGAATTCTGGGGGAACACAATTCAGTCAGTCCACAACAGTAGGTGTACTAGCCAGGGTTCTCTAGAGAACAGATCTAATATGATAGATGTGTATATTAAGGAGTATCGACTCGCACAATCATAAGGTGAAGTCCCACAATAGGCTGTCTGCAAGCTGAGGAGCAAGGAAGCCCGTCTGAGTTCCAAAATCTCAAAAGTAGAAGGCCTGAGAGCCCCTGGCAAACGACTGGTATAGGTCCAACAGTCCCCAAACTGAAGATCTTGGAGTCCGATATTCGAGGGCAGGAAGCACGCAGCGTGGGAGAAAGATGGAGGCCAGAAGACTCATCCAGTCTAGTCCTTCCCGTTCCTCTGCCTGTTTCGTTTCGTTTTGTTTTGTTTTGTTTTGTTTTCTGTTTTTTGTTTTCATTGAGAAGAAGTCTTGCTCTATTGGCCAGGCTGGAGTGTATTGGCAGGATCTCGGCTCACTGCAACCTTCCCTTCCTGGGTTCAAATGATTCTTCCACCTCCACCTCCTGAGTAGCTGGGATTACAGGCGCTCGCCACTATGCTTGGCTATTTTTTTTTTTTTTTAATTTTTAGTAGAGATGGGGTTTCACCATGTTGGCCAGGCTGATTTTGAACTTTTGACCTCAAGTAATCCACCTGTCTTGGCCTCTCAAAGTGCTGGTATTACAGGTGTGAGCCACCGCGCCCAGCCACTCTGCCTACTTTTATCCTAGCTGCACTGGCAACTGACTACATAGTGCCCACCCAAATGGAGGGTGCGTCTGCCTCTCCCAGCCCACCAACTCAAATGTTAATCTCCTTTGGTAACACACTCACACACACACCCAAGAACAATACCTTCTATCCTTCAATCTAATCAAGTTGACACTCAACATTAACCATCACAGTAGGCATGAGATAAAATTGTCCTGCCTTAAATATTTGTATTATGTCTGGTGCCCTAAAGATCCTATTCCATATAGAAAGCTCACACGTTCGTCTTAGACTCATTGGATTGTTTCTCATCAGTGGAAAGTACCTCCATCTATTTCAAACTCTACTCTTCTCCACTTACACCCAGGATCAGGTGCTTGTCCCAGGCATAAGACCTTCCAAAACTGTCTCCCCACTTATAGAAATACTTCTTTTTCGGAATTCAATTCTTCAAAGAGTTGTTATGGTTAGCACTTTTAACTAATAATTTATAAAAATAATTTTTGTTTTGTTAATTTTTTCTTGTTTCTAAACTTCTAGCAAAAATGTTTCATCCCCTTCTTCATCCTATGAAAACTGTAATCCGATCATTATACTAAATATTACACTAAATATATAAACAGACAGTTGGTCTGCATGGCATTCTCTCTTTATTGTGTTACCAAAATATAGTATAATGAAATTTCTCTTTACTTAGGACATCACAGAAAAAAGGTTTTTCCTCCTCTCTTAAAATCCAGTACTTCCTTTTAATAATCTGTTGAGTTTTTTCCTTCTTAAGTTACATGGCACCTTTCAGTAGAAAAATATCTTTTTCTTTCAGTTCAACTTCAATGATTTTTCTTGGACATCAATTATGTGTGGCTCATGATTAAGTACCAAAAATACAGACACGAATTAAACAATATCATTGTATGCCGGGAGTTGATAATCTAGAATAAAATAAATATTCTGCTTTTAAATGTACGTAAAGATTATCTATACATCAAATGACCACTAACCCTAATGTTTTAAAAATGCCCTTACTACCCAAAATAATCTACAGATTTAATGCAATCCCTATCAAAATTCTAATGTCTTTTTTCACAGAAATAGAAAAAACAATACTAAAATTTATCTGGAACCTCAAAAGACCTCAAATAGCCAATGTACTCTTAAAAAATAACATAACTGGCAACATTACACTTCCTGATTTCAAACTACATTATATAGCTATAGAGATCCAAATGTGGACTACAATCTATGATTTACAAAAATTTGAATAATCATATTCTGATGATGAATTGCCCACCTTGCACCTTACTTCATGCATTAGGACATCACACTTCCTGATTTCAAATTGCATTGTAAAGCTATAGAGATCCATATGTGGGCTGAAATCCAGGACTTACAAAGGTTTGAACAATCACATTCCTATGATGAATTGTCCACTTTGCTCCTTACCTCATGCATTAACACACCTAATCACTGTTACATCATAGCATTCAAGAAAGTGGGACTATGCTCTGTTATTGATGCTTGATAGAATGTATGCTATTGGGAGGAGAGTGACTACTGTGTTTTGCATAAGATTTTCATTTTTTTATAGAAGAAAAAAATTGAGAGAAAGTGACACTTACCCAGAAATATAAATTCTTTTTTTTTTTTGAGATGGAGTCTTGCTCTATTGCCCAGGCTGGAGTGCAGTGGCGTAATCTCGGCTCACTGCAACCTCTGCCTCCCAGGTTCAAGTGATTCTCCTGCCTCAGCTTCCTGAGTAGCTGGAATTACAGGAATCCACCACCACACCTGGCTAATTTTTGCATTTTTAGTAGAGATTAAAATTGAGGTCTGCAGTCAAAATTTGCAGAATGACCTTTATTACCCTTCATGAACTATTAAATAAATAGATCAGTAGGCTAAATACAGGTAACCATTTATCTCTGTTAAATTAAAATGGATGAATTATTTATTTATTTATTAAAATAAATCTTCATTCATCACATACCATATAATAACTCATTCAGGAAAACTGTGAACAAAACAGAATTTCTATAAAGTAATATACTACTTTAAAATGTGTAATGTAGTATACACTAAAGTAATCTAGTTTAAATACATATTTTAATATTCAGAACTTGCAGAGTGAAATAATGTGAGATAGAAGTATATAAATCTTAACATATATATATCACCCAGGAAACATGGTTTATTAAGGACAGAATTAGATTTGGGGACAGAAAACCTATATTCCAGCTGTGTGATCTTGAACACAGATACATTCAGGTATATTCTGGGACAAAAGCACATTAAATCAGAGATTTTAAAGGTAGAAGCTAAAGGTGGAAAAGGCCAGTCTCATGATCTGAACTTTAATATTGACGACCAGGAACTAGAGTAGCTCTTTGTTTGTAGATTTTTTTTTTAATAGAGTGAGGGACAAATAAAAATATTTAAAAGTGCCTAATTGCTTCCTCTCCTCTGCATTTTTCCACCTCCTTTCCTCTTTCCTCACCTCTCACATAAGTGTTGGCCTCATTTTGATGGACATCCAGTGTAATCTTTGGTGAAGGTGGTAATTTGACATGTCAATCTCACCTGCTTTAACAAGCTGGTGCCTTCACAGCTGTGATACCATGGAGCCCAGTTATTTTTGTCTTGATAAAAGACAATTGTCAAGCTTTAGCTACAACTAATTTAGGAACTTCTCAGTGCTTGCTATTTCTGAATGTTCAGGTGTTGGATGTTATTTATTTATTTTCTCTTAATGGAACTCTTTTCTCGCCTTCTGGAAATTTATTCAGCACTCAAAAAAATATTTGCAGCTCTGCCTGAAAATAGCCACAGGCAAAATTTTAAACATTCAAACTATTATCACCAACTTTGTTATTATCAAATGTTGGTGTCATTATTTATGCTTAACTGAATTTATGTTTTCTCTAATTCTATGCATTTGATAGATAATCCTAGAGATGAGATCAATATAAGGGCATGTTAATTTAATTAAATTATTTTATCCAAATATTAATAATAAATTGAATATTTATGTGCTTATTTTCTTTTTTTTTTTTTTTTTTTTTTTGAGACGGAGTCTCGCTCTGCCGCCCAGACTGGAGTGCAGTGGCCGGATCTCAGCTCACTGCAAGCTCCGCCTCCCAGGTTCACGCCATTCTCCTGCCTCAGCCTCCCGAGTAGCTGGGACTACAGGCGCCCGCCACCGCGCCCGGCTAGTTTTTTGTATTTTTTAGTAGAGACGGGGTTTCACCGTGTTAGCCAGGATGGTCTCGATCTCCTGACCTCGTGATCCGCCCGTCTCGGCCTCCCAAAGTGCTGGGATTACAGGCTTGAGCCACCGCGCCCGGCTATGTGCTTATTTTCTTAGACAGTATTTTAACTTGAGTATAGAGCCCTGAAGAAAAAAAAAAAGATTTACATATTCTTATATTGAGGTGACTCAATAATGTCTTTTTCATTCATTCATTCATTCAACACATCATTATTTGTTCCTTACTGTCTGTGAGATATCAGAAAAGAAGAGATAAAACACACAGTCACTGTATTAGTCAGGGCTCTCCGGAACAACAGAACTAGTAGGATAGATGTATATATGAAAGGAGTTTATTAAGGAAGTTGACTCACATGATCACAAGGTGAAGTCCCACGATAGGCCATCTGAAAGCTGAAGAGCAAGGAAGCCAGTAGTGGCTCACTGCAAGTTCAAAAGCCTCAAGCGTAGAGAAGCTGAAAGTGCAGCCTTCAGTCTGTGACCAAAGGCCCAAGAGCCCCTGGCAAACCACTGGTATAAGTCCAAGAGTCCAAAGACTCCTGGAATCTTGAGTCTGATGTTGAAGAACAGGAAGCAACCAGCACGGGAGAAAGATGAAAGCGGAAGACTCACCAAGCCAACTTATGATACATTCTTCTGACTGCTTTTCCTAGCCCTGCTGGAAGCCCATTGGATGGTGCCCACCCACACTGAGTGGTCCTCTCCCAGTCCACCGACTCAAAGGTTAATCTCTTCTGGCAACATCCTCACAGACACACCCAGAAACAAAACTTTGCTTCCTTCAATCGAATTAAGTTGACACTTAATATTAACCATTAATTTACCATTAACCATTAACAGTCACTGACTTCAACAAATTTTCAGTTTATTTTAAAAACATATTACAGGAACCAGAAATTAAAATCAAGCACAATAAATTATCTACTAGAATTAAGTACAAAATGCTAAAGGAAGTTAAAAGAGTGTGACCTAGATCCTTGTCCTAGTAGATGTCATTACTGAGACCAGTTATCTGGGTGATAGTCATTAGATTAAAAAAGGATTAAAAAAACTGAGTTGTGCAATTTAAATGGGTGCTTTGTATGTTATATGAATTATATCTCAATAGCACTGTTTAAAAATAAAGAAAAAGAAATTAGATCTGAAAGAAAGGTAATAGCATTAAGAATGAAGAGGAGAGGGGTGAGAAAGTTGACAGATGGGATACAATGGACTTCTGGGCCAAGTGGATTACTTGAGTGTGGGAGAGTGATGGTAAGGAAGAAGGAAAAGACCAGGAAAATATGCTGTTTATTGTTTATATAGGTGCTGAATGATGGTAATTTCAATGATTGAAAAAGAATCTACAGGAATAATATTTGTGTTTGGGAGTCATATGATAATATACGATTAGTTCTGTGGTTTTCATGCTAAGTTTAAGCTGCTTATGTGATATGCATGGGTCACCAGTAGGTGTTTTAATAAAAATATATAACTTAGGAGAGCCATTTAGGCTATAAATGTAGATTGGAGAGCCACCAATAAGCAGGTAGTTGGTAAAATCATAGGGTAAGTAGGCAGGCTTTTCCAGAAAGAATATTTTGATGGAGAAAAGTAAAGAGAATAAATCTCTGGAAACCATCATAACAGAGAGAGGAGCTTGCAAACATTATTTTAAAGTTAATGGGTTCAAATTCAAAAGAATTTTGAGTTAAATGACATTACAGATTGTCTAGTAGAGTAGTTTCAAATGTGGGAGTAGGCGGCATAGATCCTCTGATTCTCTTGAAGTCATAATAGAAATCAAGAATAGGTAAAATAATAGTTGCTCTCTTAAAAGCAGAGCATGCATGTATGACCTTTTGGCTATTTATTCCTACCTAAGAGTGGGAGTCACTGAGTTGCTCATTGCAATCTTCTTAAACCACATAGACTATAGTAAGAAAATATCTGCTTTAATTGATACCTTTATTTTACTTAAAGAGAAACTATGCCTCAAATAGAGGTCAATCTGAGAAGCAGAATTACATTGAGTATTATACAGTGAGGGACTTAAAGAAACGAGACCTACCCAGCTGGGGGATATAGGGAAGTGAGGATCCCAAAGTGAGAGTTGGAATATCAGAGGAAAGTCAACAACCACCAGCCCTCTTAAGCTGTCAAGCAGGTGACAAGTCAGAACTTTCAAGGAATTGAGGGAAATCAAACACAGCTAGCGTGCAAAGTGAGACCAGGAAGGAGAGTTGAAGTCTGTAGAAGCTGCTGCAATCAGAAAGAAGAGCTGAACGCAGGGCGGGATAGTGAGGACATGCTAAAATTCACTGGCATCTCTGTCTTTCAGGACCACCTAGATAGTAAACTGCTATTCCACTTCCACCTTCTTAATTAATCCCATGCAAATTTCTCTTTTGGACACCTTCCATTCAGGAAAGTGATTTCTAGAAAATACAGCTCTAGCTTAAAGTTGACACAAGACAAAAACACCATAGAGACACTGACAAAACTTTAAGCCACCTCTGAGTTACTAAGTAACCCAAATTCTGGTTATTTTAAACACAAAGTTTTTGTTTTTTGTTTTGTTTTGTTTTTTTTTTTAACCCAAAACACGTTTAGCTGTTTGTACTTCTTTAAAAGCAGATTTTTTTTTTTTAACATCTGAAGTACAATTCTTGAATCTGGAGTTAATAATTCAAATTTTATTTATTTATTTAGAAAATGACTCTGTCTTACTCTCTTGCCCAGGCTGGAGTGCAGTTGTACAATCTCAGCTCACTGCAGCCTCAATCTCCAGGGCTCAAGTGATCCTCTCACCTCAGCCTCTCCAGTAGCTAGGACTATAGGCATGCACCGCCATGCCCGGCTAATTGTTTGTACTTTTTGTAGAAAGGGTTTTGCCACGTTGTTCAGGCTGGTCTCAAACTCCTGAGCTCAAGTGATGTGCCCACCTCAGCCTCCCAAAGTGCCAGGATTACAGGCATAAGCCACCAAGCTGAGGCTAGAATTTTATTAAAGCATATCTTTGTTTTCTTAAATTATCTCTTTGTTCATCATTCTGTTATTATTTTACCTGCTTATTTTTTTTGTTTGTTTTTCATTCTATGTTCATTCATTTTGTTCAAGTTATTTTTTCTTGAAATTTAAGATGGGCTTTCCTTAGGTGTTCCTATTCATAATACATGAACTCGATTGTCAGTATGAGGAGCTGGCACAGTTTTCTCCTGCAATTTCATGAGGCTACTCCTCTAACAAATGTGACCCTTAGTGGGAATACTAGTTATTACTTTGAGTAAGTGGGGAGAGCTCCTATAAGAGTTTCTAAGGAATTCTCCACAAAAGGCAAAATAAGAGAAGACTTTGTGTTAGAACAGAGAAACAATAGTACCTCAAGCTTTATTCTGATATTCTCTCCTTTTCCAGCACCTTATCTGGGATCCATACCTAAATACATCTCTCTCGCTTTATAGAGACCAGTTCTAAGGCTTTAGTTTAAAAACAAAATCCCTTCCTGTAACCTATTCTGGTCCCTAAGAAACAACATTGTCCACTTTTATAATTACCATTTATAAAATAAGTTATCTTGGTAATTGTTCCCTGATTTTGTCAAGTTCTTTGTAGGCCACAGTTAACCCAATTTTTCCCTATGAAAGTCTATGCTCTTATTATACATGTTATTTACGGGATTACACATGCTTGCTTCCTTCCATGTAGTCTCAAGATTTCCAGGCCATAGATGGCATCTGTGACATTAATCCAACACCGTAAGAGTTTAACACGCTTCTTTAAGAACATTATTTTTAAAAATTATTGCCAGTTAAACACCTGAAGTTAGTATACACAGATGTTTGTGTAACCATGTTTAAATTGAAGAGCACTGTTGGACATGATAGCAATATTGCCCTTATCACTGGGCAGCTGGGGTCTCTGATCCAAGCCCCACACCATGGGGCAACTAACAATTCAGGATACTTCACTGGTATTTTTCTAGGGCCCCTCTAGTCCCTGGGGCTAGCCAGACTGGAGCTTGTTAAGACAATTTTTCTGAAGCCAGGACAAGAATTTCATAGGCTTACGTTGACTTTATATCCATCCATAAGCTTTCCAGCTCTCACCCCTAGCTACCACAAGTGGAATCAACCTAAGACACTAAGGATCTCCAGGCACCTTGTACTCTGCACATTCTAGGGAAGCATCCTGGTGAGCAGTTCATTCCCACTGTGTTGCCTGTTTCTTTTGTGAGGCAAGTCAGAGTCCAGAGAGAAAAGAAAGAAAAAGACAAAAAAAGAAAGAAAACAGGAAGAAAAAAGAAACAAAGAAAATAAGAAAAAGAAGAAAGAAAGAGCAAGAGAGAGAGTAAGAGAGAAAGAAAGTTCTCTCTCTCTCTGTTTCCCAATATATATCTTTTGTAAAACTGAAATTTTATTTGATTTGCTTAAAGAAGTAACACTGCTAATAATCAATTTTGAGAAGTGTATTTTGTTATTTTCCGCAACCATGAATTTAGGATTTTTATATGTAACTACAGCTATATCATTGAGCAGGCAAAGGCAGAAATAAGCAATTAGACATTCAAATAGAATCTCTTTGAAAGATAGATAGAAAATCTTTTTTTGTTTTGTTTTGCATAGTATACCAAACTATGAGATGACTTTAATAATGGGCAATCCTAGTTTTTTTAAAAATGGTAAGAAATTATTTACCTGCATTTTCAGTAGTTTGTGGTTCTATGTAAAGTGTCAAGGAAAATATCATCTCTAAATAAGGAAGATTTCTTTATATCTTAATGAAAGATCAACAATTTATTTTTGATGTAATTATAATTTCTTTACAAGTTATGTTTATATAAAATTACTGTATAATGCAATGAAAATTTTAAAATAGAGAAAATCCTTGCTGAGTTTTACACAGTACTAGGTCCTCACATAGATACTGTTGACAAGCCCCTTTTTACAGAGTAAATTTGCTGTTATGCTTGAGCCGAGGAAAGCATTTGTAATGTCTGTATGCATATAAATTTGGAAGGTACAAATTGACAAGATTCTTGATGACATGTCAAGAAATATTTGCAAATATTTCTGGTATCAGCACAATTCAGATTCAAATAAGAACTTGTCTGACACAAGACCATTTATATGTAAACTAGTAAATAGGATGGAAGGAAAGGGAAGAGATGAGATGAGCTTTGTCACCCACTGCTAGATTTCAAAGTGCTAAATCAGTAAATGCCCTGTTCAAAATAATCATGTGTCATATAAGAAACAAATACAGAATATTTTAGCTATCTGTCCAGGCCCAAAGAGGCAAAACTATCATGCAATTAAACATTTATAAATCATTTTGACTATATTATCCAGAATGTTCTTTCTAATGAGGTTCATTCTTGTGAGTTCATTGCGTGTGATCCCAGTGCACATTTGGGGTATAGGTGTATGATTTACTCCAATTTGATTAAATTTACTCTAACCAGTCTTTGGCACTAAAAGAAATCATTTGGCTTTCTTCTTTGTTTTTTCATTTAATTAATTGGAATGATACTTGACATTTAACAATAGATATCTTGAGGAAACACAAAGAATGTCTACATTTTTCTGTAATGAAGGACATTGAGTAGTTCCACTCAAACATACATAAATAAAATTTCAAAGAAATAATTTGTACACATTTATTCATAACAAATCTTTTCGTAGACATAATACTTTTATATTATCTTTTAACAAATGCCTTTATCTAGTAGATATTGCCCAAAATTAGTTAATAAATTATTTATTAAATATATTGTATGTGTCAAAGCATTGTTATCTGTTTTGGGAATATAGTAAACAACATAGTTGGAATGCTGATCTATGATCTTAAACTGCACAGGAGAAAGAAAGGAAGAATCAGTATCATGAAAATGGCCACACCGCACAAAGTAGTTTCTCTAAATGCCATTATAGACTCAAAGAACCCTTTGTGGAAGTCCTTTATCTGCAAGCTTTGGTGGGAGTACAATTATTGGACTTCTTAAAGGGCCAGGATCATTGAGAATATAAAAGGCAGCAAAATTACTCCTGCGCCAAATTCTTTTCCAGCCCGTAACCTAAGGTTGACTGGGGAAACATTTCTGAGGCAAAGAGAGAAAGAAGAGACAAGAGGAATCAAGCCCATGAAAGGGTCAACTAAATCTGGAGCTCTCTATGGGCAAGGCAAGTGCTGTCTTTCCTTCCCAGTATGATGCCTCACCCAATATGATGCCTCACCTTCATACATCATTGTAGAAATGGACAGCAGACTCCTCCTTCATCTTACAATTCTCCTGTCTTTTCTTTTAGCTGGGTAACCAGATGTCCATACCCCAAGATTCCCCCAGTCTCAGATGCATCCTTAAAAAGTGGGATAAATTTGACCCTCAAATTTTAAAGCAAAATCTAATTTTCCTTTACAAAACCAGAGGAAATCTGAGTCTATAATGGCAGTTACAGAAGACCCAAGGATCCCCTAAACCTGAAGATTTTAAGAGTCTCAATCTCTTGAGGGGGGAATGTTAGAGTAGGTAGATAGTTAGACATTAGCAGGAGGGGAAGCTCCTGAGGGAAGAAGCTCTTGAAAATCTCATGCCTCAGAGAACACCCAACACATGCATGTTAAATATGAGCAGAGGAGGGGGCAAATACCTACACAGGAAGTAACACCATGAAATCCCCCTTAAGATGTCCAGCAATTACTCATTCTATGGTTAAACTGTCAGAACATAGCTAGCTATATGCAGGTAAGAGAGGAAAAGGGCAAATGATAAATTTCTAAGAGATACACAGATGCAATAAGTACAGATTTGACCACCATACTACCTTTCTGGAGTGGCAGTAATGAACAATGCTGCCAATAGGTAGGGTTCGTATTGATCACCAGACCCAATCATGTGCATCAACAGATGGCAGGGAGAATTCCACAAACCTGGGTGGGAACTACGCCAGAACAAATGCAGAGACTTAAGACAGAAGCAGGAAACTAGACAAAAACAAAGGCAGAGACTTGAGACAGAGGTGGAAACTTTTAAAAAAATGTCCAATATAATACAAACTGCAACAGAGAGCCCTTGCAGCTGTTCCCAGCTGTGTCAGCCCAGCTGTGGGCGTTCCTCTCTGGGAAACTCTTACATCCTTAATAAACCTTGTTTTTTGTTTTTTTTTTGTTTGTTTGTTTGTTTGTTTTCTGGGTTTTTTTTGGGACCACCATGGCATTTACCCCAAACAAAAGTTCATGGATGAGGCTATCTGAGTCATGGCTCCACAACATGTTACTGGAATGCATGGGAGTCTTCAGTTCTTGTCTTTTTGGAGGAAAGGTTTCAGCCAAGGGACCAATTAATAAAGCAAGAAAAAAGGTTTATTAAGGACATAAGAGTACACTCCAAGAGAAGAGTGGGTTGACCTGGATGGAAACAGCCCTGAATATTCTGTATTGCAGTTTTTATTATGTCAGACATTTCCTGCCACTGTCTCAAGTCTCTGCCTCTGTCTTTGTCTAGTTTCCTGCTTCTGTCTTAGGAATCCACCTTTGTTTCCACCTGTTTCTCACTCAGGTTTATGGGATTCTCCCTTATTGTGAGTTAATGTGCATCTGTGGGGCCCAGTGATCAACACAAATTGTACCTAATTGCAGCATTGCTCATTACTGCCACTCCAGCGTATAGTGGTCAGATCTATGCTTACTGTGCCTACATATCTCTTAGGAATTTCCCCTTTGACCTTCTTCCCTTCTTATCAGCTCGCTGAATTTTGACAGTTTACTGAAGAAAGAGTGATTACTGGGCCTCTTAATAGGCATTTTGAGGTGTTTCTTCCTGCATAGGTATTTTCCCTCTCCTCTGCTCATATTTAGCATGCATGTTTCAGGTGGTCTCTGAGGTATGAGATTTTCCAGAGTTTTCTCCTTCAGGGGCTCCCTTTACTGCTCATGTCTAACAATCTGCCCACTCTAACAAAAAGTATCAGAGATCCCAGGAAGAAAAAAGCAAGTAAAGCATCTCCAAAGTGGAACTGGCTTGGAATGTTTAAAGAAGACCACTGGAATTGGTAAGTAATAAGCAAATAGGTGGGTGAAATATGATTTGACAAGAGAAGTAGACAGAGGCCAGATTATGTTAATTCTTATAAGTCAATATACAGGATTTGAATTTTAATTGAATTTCAGTAGCTGAGACTTTGACTTCTATGGTGAAATAAGGTCAGATTGGATTGATTTGAAAATAACTATTGGTTTGAAAATAACTCTTGAAAATAACTATAAGCTATGGGGGAAAGGGGTAACTGCCTAACCATCGTATTGTGAAAAAATGCAAGAAGATTCTAGAGGGAAGTTAAGACTTAGAATACTTTATAATACAGGGTGGGTTTTCCATTTTACAGCTTCAGACCTGAGGGCAAGACACATTCAGCACATAGAAAGCACCTAAAACTTCAGTTGAAACCTCACCATCTCCCTGGCCTTAGAAAATCAGCAGATAGAGTTTGAAGCAACCGTAGTAATTGAAATCTAAGGAAGCACTTCATTCAGAAAGCAGAGTCAAGAAGAAAGGAAAGAAAGTAATCACAAATTTTGTGAATAAACAAAGCCTAAATATCTGACTGATCCCTAAACTACACATGCACGATTCACAGGCCAAGCATCCCAATGAAGTATAAAATAACTGAGCTGAAACTTCGTCTGATACCCAAGAGGCAGACAACAGTTTAAGTCCAAAAAAGCTTGAAAATATGGAAACAAAAACACAATATTCTTTAGAGGAATAAAAATGAATCCAGAGACTTGGAATAAAATATATAAAAATACCTGGGATACAATTTAAAATTACTTAACAAGTGAAGAACTAGGAAATATGATGTATTCTCAAGAAAAAAGAAACTAAATATAGAGTAACTACAATTTGACCCAAATGTTCAATTAAGCAGAAAAGAACATTAAACATCTATTATAATATACTCATGAAATATGCTAATAATGAATTTATATATGTATATATACATACATATATAGACATGTATATAATACATATTATATATATATGTATATAGATATACACATAAATCTCAGCAGAGAAATAAGATCTGTTAAGAAAAGAAACAAAAATTTATAACTGTCAACTTCAATATTTGACATTTAGAATTTGCTAAACTTAACTATCAAATGGAGATAGCAAGGAAATTTGAAAATAAAAAGAAATTTTCTGTTCTGAAAAGGAGAGGGGAGGCAAAACATCAACAGAATATTAGAAAAATTTGACAATATAAAGAGGTCCAATATCTTCTATATGGAAAGAAGAAAGATATTGATCTCACTAAATCTTTAAATAAGAAAATAATCAAAAACTTATCCATGTTTTTTAAAAAAGATGTACATTTTCACACTCAAAATCATTAGTTAATTTCATGCAGAATAAATTAAAAAAACACATGTGGAAACGTCATGTTGAAACAGCTGAAAAGTCAAGACAAATGGAAAATCCTGAAAGCTCTGAGGATGAAATGAGAAATCACATAATGGAAGTGTGTTGCAGTAATTCAAATGATTGCTAACTTTTCAGTAGAAAGTATGGGGACCAGAAGATAATAGACCAGCATCTTTAAAATATTGAAAGAAAAAATAATCGACAGCTGGGAGTGGTGGTTCATGCCTGTAATCCCAGCACTTTGGGAGGCGGAGGTGGCCGGATCATCTGAAGTCGGGAATTTGAGACCAACCTGACCAACATGGAGAAACCCTGTCTCTACTGAAAATACAAAATTAGCCAGGCCTGGTGGCGCATGCCTGTAATCCCAGCTACTCAGGAAGCTGAGGTAGGAGAATCGCTTGAACCCGGGAGGTGGAGGTTGCATTGAGCTGAGATCACACCATTGTACTACAGCCTGGGCGACAAGAGCAAAACTCTGTCTCAAAAAACAAAAACAAACAAACAAACAAACAAAAAAAAAAAAAAAAGAAAGAAGAAAGAAAAAGAAAAAATAATCAACACAAAATTTTATATTTGTCAAAACATCCTTTAAGAATGAATGCGAAACAAATATATTATTTTAGATAAAACTGAGAGAATTTGTCACAGCAGTTCTGCACTAAATGAAATGCTAAAGCAAATTTATTCAGTTTGAAGAAAAATTATACCAGTTGGAAATCAGATCTTTAGGAAAGAATTAAGAGCATTGGGAAATGGCTATGAGGAAAGGTAAGGGCATTGAAGGGTTTTAAGCAGAATGACACAGTAGGATTAATATTTTTAAAAATATCTTATGTCAGAAGAATGGACTACATGGGGATAAGAACAATAGTAGGAACGCTAGTCAGGAGTTAATTCAGAAATTTCAGAATAATCTTGATGCTACAATTAATGCTGCTTTTTATGTCAATATCAACTTGGTCTCTGAGTTTGATAGTCCTTAAAATATTTATTTTTACCAGTGCACAGTTACCTGAGTAAATGACAATGTGTCTGTTTGGTGTAGAAATGTATAGATGACAGTTTTATATACTCACTGAGATATTATAGCATTCAGCCTTCAGTGAACCCACCTATTATTCTTTTATGAATTTCTAGGTCTAAAATCTGCCTCCCTTCAAAAAATTGGGTATAGGAATATTGCTTTTTTTCTTTCTTGAGGTAAATGCCATCAAACTCCTGATTCTCCATCCTTGATTGTTTTTTTGATGGTATAAATTTAGTAGTATCCATGGTTGCTCACATCTTTCATTCCTAGGGTGTTCTATTAAAGCCTCTATATATTGTCTATGTCTTGGGTTTCTAAGGTTCCCCTTCAGAAAGTTAGTAAGAAAAATAAATATTCATTCATTCCATAAACATTTATCTGGAATCTATTTTGTGGAAAGATGAGATGAGTCAGGGTAGGCTAGAATATTATAACAAAATAATACAAAATAGCAGCTTAAATGACAAAAGTATATTTCTCAATAATGTTAGAAGATATCTTCACAGTGCTCTTCCTCTGAAGTCAGGCTAATGGAATATCCATCATCTCAAATATTGTAAGTCATCATGGTAAGGCAAAAAAGAGAACAAGACGACCTTGCATTGGTAATTAAACATTGTATCCTGAGAAAAATTGCGTGAATGAGCTCAGGGTAATCTGACAGATGATAAGAATCTACGTGGAACAAAGGTAATTTAGTCCAATTTTCCCAGGCAAAATACCAGACATGTGAGAGAACCAAGCAAATAACAGCAAAGCCAATGTGAGGCTGGGCACAGAGATATGATTCAAAGACCAAAAGGATAAGCCATCTGAGTCCAGCCTAAAATGTTAATTTATATAATCATGAAATAAAAAAATTGTATTAAGCCATTAATTTGGGGACAGTTGGCTTCACAGCAATAACAAAATGATACATGGTTAAACTCAGCTAGAAATGAGCCAGTATATGAATAATACATTTTGCCCAGAAGATGAAGAGCAAGAGAACTTTGGCTAATAACTCTAGTAACTACCACAGAAAGGCAGTGCTTAGCATTTTGTGGCTATAACAAAGTTTAAAACAGAGTTTTTATGCTTCAGATGCTACATACTGTTAGGTAAGACACGATAATGAAAATGAAATATGACACTGCACAGAATATATTAGTGATACATGGAATTATCCAAATTGAACAGGAAGGTGGATATACTTCTTAGAAAAACTTCCTTTAGCTATTCTTTCAGGTTGCTAGTAAAAAAAAATCCTCTTAGTTTTCTTTTATATAAGAATGTCTTGATTTCCCCTTGCATTTCTGAAGGATATTTTTTGCCAGATATAGAATATGCAGTTGACAGAACTTTTCTTGCAGCTCTTGAATAATATTTTTTGACTTTTTTCTGAACTCCATGGTTTCACATGAGGAATTTACGGTCATTTTAATGGTATTTTTCTACAGATAAATATTACTTTTATCTGGCTACTTTCTAGACTTTTTGTTTGTCTTTAGTTTTTAAAAGCTTATAAGATTATTTGGAATGGATTTTTTTGGGACTTACTCTCTTTGTAGTTCACATAGGTTTTTAAATCTGTGGAGCCTCTGCTGTCCTCTTGGTCTTGCTGAAACTAGGAGTGGGGAAAATATGAGTACTTACTAGATCCAGGTTGCTAAGCCTTCTTCAATCTCATTGCTGCTGGATGAGTCAAGTGGAGGCATAGCTCACTATGGCACACAGCTGATACTACCTTGGTCAGAGAATGAAGGCACTCCGGCTTCCATCAGGTAGAGAATGGAAGGTTAACTTCACTTCCTGCTCTGTAGTCCCATGAACCCTGAAATGTGCACTATCCTAGAGGGAAATCAGTCTGCCGTCTTTTGACTCACATGACTTTGCTTTTGAATCACATGACTTCAATTGTCCCTCAAATAATAATGATTTGCAGCCCGCTATGGATATCTTGCTTCTGCTCTGTTTTGCTCAACTTTCCTTATTCCCTTAAACTGGCTGAACATATTCTTTCCACTGAACAAACACTACATTTTCTTCCTCCAGGGTAACCACATTCTCCCTCTCCTTGTTGAAATTAATGCTTTCCAGGACTTATCTATCATATGACTTTCTAAATTGTTTATCTCTGATGAAAAGGAACCTATAACTTGAAAAGATTAACTTTTATTTTTCCTCTTTGATTATTGTTTCCCATAAACTTTTTATCAATCAACTTTTCCAGAATCAATCACAATATTTAATGTGCCTGCAATGTATTTCTCACAATCAGGTGTTGAATAAATTCTTTTGAATCAATTTATTCATATGCTCCTCTTTCTTCCCTTTAACCAACTTTCCTTAAGGTCCCTATGCATATAGCTTTTGAAATCTAAAAAATATACAAAATGTAGTTTTTCATCATTGTAGAAAAATATTACAACCCCAAATCACATTGGCAACTCCATTATTCATTCAAAGAGAAAGGACTAGCAAGAATATGTGATCAAAATCAACAAAAATAATCTGTATAATTATTTATACCAGGAAAACTTTTTAAACTGAAGATGTAAACTTGGAATTTGGGTTATAATTTTGGTATTGATTAAATTTTCCAAAACCACTCAATTTAGTTAGATCCCCTGAGTGGTAAGGTGCTTGTGCATTTGTTGCTGTTTTTCATAAATCTGAATAATCAGATAATTATCTGAAGAATATGAAAACAAAAGATAACAAGCTATAGCATATCAGGTTAGAATTAGTTGACTTACAATGTCACTGAATACATACATTCCATTTATTTCAAACACCGTGAAAAAGAATTGGACTTGAAGTCAGAGAGAACTGGATTTAAATAAGGCTTTGCCTCTTATCGGCTATATCAGTTGAAGATACCTTTAGCTTCAAGTTATAGAGAGCCCAACTTAAAGTAGTATAAACTGAATGAAGTAACTTTTTTCACATTTAGTATGAGATTAAACAATAGGGAGTATAGACTATGATTATCTTGGTTCTTCCTTTAGGCTACCTTCACTCATGTGCTAGTTGTTTCTTACGTTGCTAATAAAGACGTACCCAAGACTGAGTAATTTATAAAGGAAAGAGGTTTAATTGACTCAGTTCAGCATGGCTCTGGAAGCCTCAGGACACTTATAATCATGACACAAGGGGAAAATAGTCACATTCTTCTTTACATGGCGGCAGGAAGGAGAAGTGCTGAGCAAAGGTGGAAAACACCTTTATAAAACCATCAGATCTCATAACTCACTTACTATCACAAGAACATCATGGAGTAACCGCCCCCATGATTCAATTACCTCGCACCTGGTCTCCCACAACACATGAGGATATGGGAACTACAATTCAAGATGAGATTTGAGTGGGGACACAGACAAACCATATCAACTCATGACTGTTCCCTCTTTATTTTTAGTGGAGTAGAGACGACTATTCATTTAAGCAGAGAATGAAAATGCTTTTCTTTAATCTGATTGAGCTAACATGGACTATGTGTCTATTTGTAGACCGGTAATAATCACCAGGGAATGTCATATGTTGATTGCTTAAAGCCAAGACTTCCATACTATCATTGGTGAAACAGATGGAGTACTATAAATGGCCCAGACTAATAAAGATTATCTCTGAAAACAGAGTCAATGTAATCCAAGTCAAAAAGATTACTTGAAGGAGAGATAGATAACTGAACACAGTATAGTCAAATGCAGTATACAATAATGCTTAACAGTTCCATCTATTTCTACCAGGCAACATTTACAACGTTTTAGTCATTGTCACCTTCAAGTAGAAAAATAGTACTAATCAAAGAGTCACTGAACAGTTGTTTAAGTATTTTTCCTTTGTAGATAGTAGACTATCTTTCAAAATAGTCTAATGTTCTGGGAGACTAATGATGGAAGTGGTTTCCCCTCCATCTGCCAGCAGCATGCTCCTCTGCACAATGTCCTTAATCACTTAATGCAGTATACAGAAATAGTATAAGAGCAGAAGACTTTCACCTGATAGAGTAAATAAGTTTGAAATACACATTATGCTTTCCTGTAAATAAAAGGGTATGTAAGAGCAGGAAACTTTTATTTATGGCTACTACTCTCATCTCTGGGCATAAAACAGTACCACATTAAATAAAATTTCAATCAAATGTTTTTTAAATGAATCTTTCTTAATCATATAAATTAGAATATAATTTACCCCAGGATTTTTTAAAAAGTGTGATTCATTTCCAGTATTCTCAATTTTGTTAACATGTAACCTATAAAAAGTTTTGCTAATTAATTCCCAACAATGTGCCAAAACTTTATGAAATCAAAAATTACTTTTCTACTAATATTTTGTAATATTTTAAAATTATATATTACTTAATTCTATGAGGTATTAGACTCATTGGGAAAGATATTAATGAGTATGTTCACTTTTATTTTGCATGACTTCATTTATAATATTAAAAAGATAATAAAATAATTAGGGTATTTATTTTCTTATTTTTCATAGAATTTCCTTTTCCTCAATGAAGGGTATACAATATTTTCTTTAAATGATACCTTAAGTTGCTAACTTTAAGCAAGGCAATACTAAAATAAAATGATAATAATTTAATAAACCTACTTATATCTTTGATAGAAATTCATGTATTTTAATATTTAAATTTAATATTAAAGTGAATATTGATTTGTCAATGATTTCAGGGAAAAAGCACATCATACACCAACCAAATGGTCAAACACATTTACTTATTTTCAGATAAATAATTTTCCATTTCATCTGGTTTTGTCCTCTGTAGTTATTCATTTTACTGCAATGTTTTCCAAAGTTGTGGCTAGTTTATTTCATGCATTTATGTGCAACAAAAGTTAAATGTTGATGGCTGGGTGGAAGAAATTCCTAGCTAACTTGTCATACTAAGTTGCATGAATCCCCAACTACTCAGGTTGAGACACAGGAATTGCTTGAACCTGGGAGGCAGAGGTTGCTATGAGCCAGGATCATGCCATTGCACATCAGTCTGGGCAACACAGTTAGACCCTGTCTCCAAAAAAAAAAAAGAAAAAGAAAAAAGAAAAAATAGAGTCCTATCTTGTTAGGTAAAACGACCTATTTTAAAGCAACAGGAGTGGTGCAACTCAGCGTTCCCTATCTCTAATAGCCTAGATTACCTCGGATAATGAAGAAAAGACCAATTTTAGTCAGTACTTTTCAGTTTTTTTCTCATAAAGTAGCCTAGTCTGTTCAAGGAACCCATTGCTTTTAAAATCTAAAATCAACGAAAACCATCCAGAAACTCTTTCTTGGCTTTGTGTACCTAAATTACTTTAGAAGCCAAGAATCCTCCTACTGTTTGAGATGGCAGGAGTCCAGGCTTAGGCCTATAAGAATTTCTGGTCAGACTGCTCAGCACATATTGCACAGGGCATGCTACAGCCTCTGGGGAGTAATTACTCTCCAAACCATTAGAAACACAGAAAGGAGGTAGTTGACAGGCAGGCCTCACACTTAGCTAAACTGTATTGGCAATGCTGTCCAGAAAATAAGCAATGCTTCAAGAACAATTCAAAGGTGATGTAAGGGGTAATGTAACTGAGCTAAGCTTCCTAATAGTTGGAGTTACTTTGTAATAGCTAGTATCATTAAATGTTGGGATTCATTTTGAACTTATTTTATCTAGCTTTGGAAATAATCTTGCTTCTTTAATTTACAGAAATAACTATTTTTGAGGTCAGAGTGCAGTATTTTAGCACTCTTCACAGCAATTTATTACTGTTTTCTCCATCAAAAGTGTCTGAAAAGGTAACCAGCTAGTTTCAAATGTAATGTCATACTATAGCAATATCTTAGCCATCCAGAGACCACATGACTATGACATATTTTCAAGTAACTGGACCAAAAATCTCTGCTAAGTCACTAACATAGATGACATACATTCCTGTCTGTAAAAACATTCATATTCTATTATTACCTAATATTAAGCATTCCCTATGAAACAGCAGAGTTCCCTGATTCCCCTCACAGGATGTACAACAAGGGTGTTGAGTGCTTGGTTGCCCTGCAGCTCAAACCCCTAGGGGGATCGTGCAGACAGGCAGATATAGTGGCTGGCATGAGCCCTTTTGGACTTTGACCCCACGGCAAAAACTAGGGGTGAGTGTCTGCAACTCCCGAAGCCCAGATGGGTGTGTGTTTCCAAGTTCTTTCATATTTGCTATCTGTAGACAGCTTGTGTGTTAATCAGCTCAATGGACCCTCTGCCTTATTGCAAGGCAAGAGGCCAATGTGACAGCCAGAGTCCTTGCCCAGTGTACTGGAAAAATCACATCACACGTGGGCTCCAAAGATGAGTGCAAGTTTTTATTGAAGGACGGAGGTGGCTCTCAGTGGGATGGATGGGGAGCCAGAAGCAGGGGAGATGGAGTGGGAAGGTGGTCTTCCCCTGGAGTCTGGCTACCCATCAGCTGGACTCTTCTCCTACCATCCCCGGCTGAACTCCCCTTAGCCTCCAGATATCCCTCCTCTTCTCTCTTTCTCTGCTATGTTGTCTGCAGTAGCTGCTCTGCTCATCTCTAGGTTCAGCCACATGTGTGTGTGCCTGCTATGGTCTCAGGTTTATATGGGGGCAGGATGAGGGGTGGCAGGCCAAAAGCCAACTTTTGTGGCATGAAAGCAGAACACTTGCCCTCATTTAGGGTCTCGGGTCTTCAGACTTGAGGGTGGGGCCTTTGCCGGGGAACCACTCTCTTGGAGCCAGTATTGCCCTGTCTCCTGTCCATGTCACTAATAGCAATGCTTTTCATATTAAAATTGTACCCCAGTTCTGAATGTACAACTGACAAACAACTGTTTGATTACATGTTTACTTCTTATGGTACTTCTCAATGGAAGAATGTATTGACTAATAGATATAAGAGTTGGCTCTCTTGTCAATTACATTATATTCCTTATCAGCAATAGATTATAATTCAGATTTATATACACTTGAGTCTTTTTCTGAGTTATACTGTATAAAAAATGTTTAGTTTCTAAATCATTTTGTACATTTGATAGCCAAGACCCTTACTATTCTTTATCATTGGCAATAATACAGCATCAATTCAGTTCTAACTTAATCTCTATTTGGAAAGGCTCATGACAATCTGTAGAGAATACACAAATTTCACTGGAAAGCAATTATTCTGTTAATGGTGAATTAGAGAAAATTCAGCACTACCTTGAGAGCATTAATGTGGCCATCTCTTGTCCACATTAATTAATTCTTCTACAGCTTTCTTCCAGTGTCAACAATATTGCTAATCATAATAAGGACCTTAAGGAACCATGAAACGTCTGTATTTGTTCTTCAATCAAAGAAAAGTATCAATAATTTTAAATATTGTCATCTTATTTTTTAACCTTTTGTTATTAACTGGAAGAAATTATTATGTAAAACCAACAGTTCATCTTCTATTTTATTAATTTAGGTTATTTTGATGATACTCTACAGTAAAAATATTTAACATTTGAACAACACCTTTAAAATCCCTTTATTTATATAATATTATATCATTTTAACCTCAGAGATAATAAAAGTTACAGACTGATAAGTACATGAAGAAATCAGAAATTTTGATTTAATGATTTACCTACAATCATTCAGCTAGAACAAAAATGAGCCAGGTCTCCAGTACTCAAAGGGATACATTTTGTGACCATAACTCATCCCAAACTAAGGCTTTAAGTGGATGACTAAAGTAAAAATCTGATGCCAGCTGATGCCAGAAAGAGAAATGAACAGTTCTTAAATGGCCACCCCCTTAAGAGATAGCAAACCAAGATTTTCAGAACTATTTCTAAAAATATGAGCAGACTTGCCTAGAATCCTTTTCCTCCTTTGAGAGAAAAGTTTGTGAGGATCTATTCATAACCTCTACAAATTCCTTTTTCATGTGTTATACTCCACGTTCTGCTTTGCTAACACATTCCCTTGGAAAACAAAGCATGGAATATGAAGTGAAATATGTTGCCTGCCTGAAGGAGTAGGCAGTGAAGCTAGTTGTTCATAAGTTTTGTCAAACTATGACATTTTAAGCTAATGTTACATATTTAGAATCTGGGGATATGAAACTATTTCAGAAATAAATTATTGATATAAAATATAAAATATTACTTTAATGAATTACATACATCTGTACACACAATATATACTCTTCAACAACATAGTGCCACCGTTTTCAAATGCTGCCTTTAAACAAAAATTCTGAGTTCTTAGCAAAAATTATCAAATACTTTTTTTTATGCACAGTTGGTGCAATTCCTCTCATAAGCTTAGACTTCAGTGATTACTTATCCAAATATTCGGATAAAGACATCATTTTTTTAGGTCAATTAAAACCAGTAAGTCTTGGCATTTATTTATTGCTCCCTACAAGTATTTATTAATTTTTCACTTGGCACTCTAGGTGCTTCAGCACCATCAATGAACGAAGATGCTTCATTTCCAGACTGCTCAATCCAGCAAGGAGAAATCAACAAACAATCAGCAGTAAAAAAAAAAAAAAAAAAAAAAAAGCATAATGAATTAGAAACATGTGTAATATGGTAGGAGGTGATAAATGCTGTGCAAAAACATAAATAAATAAATAAATGGAAAATTAAGGTGGGATACCAGAGATTGGGCTCAAGATGAGTGTGTGTTGAAATATTAAACAGATAATCGGCTCTGGCTTCAATGAGAAGACTGGACTTGAAGGAAAACTTGAAAGAGGTGAGAAAGGAAGCCAGGTAGATGTTGTTATGTGAGCATAGTTGAGCAAAAGCCCTCAGGGAGAAACAAGTCCAAATTTAAAGGTACAGTCAGGAGTGTTACCAGAGTGGAGTGAGCCAGAGGAGAGTACTAGGATATGAGAGCCTAAAACAAAGCATATGTGAGGAGACGGGGAGTCAGGGGAAAAAGAGAAATTAATCAGGACTTTCTAAACCATTGGAAGGACCTTGGCCTTTACTCTAAGTAGAATGCCATTGCGAGGCTTTAGGGAGAGAAGTCATATGGTTTGACTTTGCTCTAGAATGGCTTAGTCTGGCTGCCATGCTAAGAATCATCTGTGTGGCAATAAGAAGAGAAACAAGGCACCAGTTAGGAGACTCGAAATACTTTAGGCACCGACAGATGAGGGGACAGAAGGAGAGAATTGTAGGTAGCACATTTCTTCCCTGCTTTCCTTACTTAACTTGATACGCTGGGTTTAGTAGTGACTGCCTTCCTCCACAGTCACAGTTACCACCTTTTATTTTAGAGAAATAAAAAGTGCCTCATGCACTAGGGAAAAGAGCTGGCTTCTATCAATAATGTACTTTTGTAAAAGATGGGTTAGTAAAAGGGATAAAAGCCAAATGCAAGATCAAACTTGGATAAATACGTTATATGTTAAATTTGATTCCAATGAAGAAATTCAATTTGAGTAGATTTTCTATTTGGGCTCCTTAGTTTGCTTATTCAGTTTCTTCACCACCCAGTGAGTATCAAAAAGGATATGCAGACACTGGTTAATTCCACTGATCCTTAATGTTTAGTATTAGATTTATGGCTTAGTTTTTAGAAGAGTTTAATGATTTTTACAAACCCATGTAAAAACCACATGTGCAAAGGAAAGACTTATTAAGTAAAATATTATTTTTCCTAGATCCTAGATGTACATTTTCACACTGTTTCTGAACTTGGTAGATGAGTTTCAATTCATATTTACTTCTAACTAAATATCTAGTAATAAATCATTTGTCTGTGTTATGTTTATGTGAGTGTGGAATATATATATAAACATATCTAAAACATGTTTGCTCTAATGTATGGAATAAAAAAGCTTTTGATAGAATTGAACATCCCTTTGTGTTCAAAACCCTCAACAAACTAGGGATTGAAAGAACATACTTCAAAATAACAAGAGCCATCTGTAAAAAAAACCCCAGACAACATCATACTGAATGAGCAAAAGCTGGAAGCATTCCCTTTGAAAACAAGAACAAGACAAGGATGCTCTCTCTCACCATTTCTAGTCAACATTGTTCTGGAAATCCTAGCCAGAGCAATCAGGCAAGAGAAAGAAATAAAAGGTATCCAAATAGGAAGAGAGGAAGTCCAATATCTCTTTTTGTAGACAATATGATCAATATTTTATACCTAGAAAACCCTTAGTGTCTGTCCAATAGTTCCTTGATCTGATAAACATCTTCAGCAAAGTTTTAGGATACAAACTCAATGAACAAAAATCAGTACCATTTCTACACATCAACAACATCCTAGGTGAGAGTGAAATCAATAACCCAATCCCATTCACAATAGCCACAAAAAAGAAGAAAATATCTAGGAAGACAGCCAACCAGGGAGATGAAAGATCTCTACAACATGAATTATAAAATGCTGTTCAAAGAAATCACAAATTGCGCAAATGAATGGAGAAAACATTCATGCTCATGGATAGGAAGAATCAATATTGTTAAAATCGCCATTCTGCCCAAAGCAATTTATGATTCAATTTTATTTCTATCAAATCATAAAACTACCAATGACATGCTTTGCAGAATTAGGAAAAAAAAAAAAAAAAAACCAGAACACTGACTTTAAAGAACTTCTTTGCAACACATAGATCAAAATATTTAGCATACCTGAAAGACTGATTGCTCCAATTCACCTTGACTCTAAAATTAACATTTTAAAAAGCGGCTATTTAGAAATAGGGTCAGATGATCTTCAACAAAGCTGTCAAAAACAAGCAATGAGGAAAGGACTTCCTATTCGATCAATGTTGCTGAGATAACTGGCTAGCCATATGCAGAATATTGACGCTGGACCCCTTCCTTACATAATATATAAAAATCAACTCAAGATAGATTAAAGATGTAAATGTAAACCTCAGAACTATGAATATCTGAGAAGACCACCTAGGTAATATCACCCTGAATATAGGAACTGGCAAAAAATTCACAACAAAGATGTCAAAAGCAATCACAACAAAAGCAAAAATTGACAAACGGGATCTTGTTAAATTTAAAAGCCTCTGCAAAATAAAAGAAACTATCAACAGGGTGATAAAAACAACCTACAGAATGGGAGAAAAATTTTGCAATCTATGCATCTAACAAAAGCTTAATATCCAGCTTAATATCCAGCCTCTATAAAGAACTTTAACAAATTTAGCAGAAAAGAAAACATAAAAAGTGGGCAAAAGACATGAACAAATACTTTTCTAAAGGAAACATATACATGATCTATAAGCATATAAAAAAATGTTCAACATCACTAAACTTTAGAGAAATGAATATGAAAACCACAACCAGATACCGTCTCACACCAGTCAGAATGGCTATTTTGAAAAAGTAAACAAAAATAACAAATTCTGGTGAGATTGTGGAGAAAAGGGAACACTTAATACACTTAATACACTTCTGGTGGGAATGTAAATTAGTTCAGTCATTGTGAAATGACATTTTGCTCAATTAAACTGATTTGTTTGGATTGGCATAATTTACTATGCTTTGCTCTGATTGAATTCAACTGAAAAAATATAATGGAATATGTGGAAGAAATGTTCTGAATTGAGCAATACTTCATAAAATAAACTTGGTTTGAAATCAGGAGCATCAATAGGCACCCCCCCACCAGTGATCTTTCCCAGCTCCCTGAGCCCTCTCCACCTACTCTTTTGCACAATGACAGAGTTGAATGGTTGCAACAGAGACCATAGAGTCAAAAAAATCCTAGATATTTGCTCTCTGCTTCTTTACAGAAAATATTTGCTCTTCTCTCATCTATAACATGGTATACTACTCATCATTGATGAAAAAAACACCAAAACAGTAATTTAAAGCAGTGTCTTATGTAGTGTCACATATCCAGAATTGAGAAATCTAGCCAGGCTTACAGGACTACTAACACATCTGTAGTCCTAGCTATCAGGAAGACTGAGGCAGAATGATCACTTGAGCCCAGGAGTTCAAGGTTACAGTGAGCTATGATCATGCCACTGCCCCTCTAGCCTGGGTGAAAGTGATACCCGTTCTCTTAAAAAAAAAAAAAATTGAGAAAATAGTGACTCAACTGAGTGGTTCTGGGTCAGGTTCTCTCATGAGGTTGCAAGCAAAAGGTTGATCAGTGATATAAATATCTGAATGCAAGTTAGAAACCTCCATTTCTTAAAATGATCCATCCAAAGAAGTCATGAAATATCATTTTTGCAATATCCTATTCCTTATAAGCTAGTCCTAATTCAACATGAAAGAGAAAACACGAGTGTGTGAACATGAGCAGGTAAGGGACATCGAGATCATCTTGGATACTTGCTGTCACAGGTGAAAGTCCAGTTCACTGTAAATAAATGTTTTAAGATAAAGACTATAATACCATGCTTGTCACACAGTAGATGAAGGAGAACTTGTACCATTTTTTTTTTCCTTTTTGGGACACAATACACAGTAAAAAATTCTTCATGTGTATAAAGTTTATTGGCACATTATAGGTCTATTCCAGGAATCAGTAAATATTGATCCAAGAACTAAATCTGGCCTTCTGTCTCATTATGCATAAAAGCAATATTGGAACACACCAATGCATCCATGTATGCATTGTGTGTTGTCTAAAACTAATTTTGTGCTAAAATAGCAGAGATGAATAATTGTGATGAAGATTGCATAGCTTACACGACTGAAATATATTCTACCTGGCCCTTTACAGAAAAAGTTTTCTGATTCTTGGTCTATTCCATATGTTGACCTGAGTTGGTTTGAATTTCTCACTGAATAAACTGGAACTACATAACAGTGTGACCTAAGCAAATAGTTTCATTCTCTCTAGATCAATGGAAAACACTCCTGGCTACAAAACAAGTCACTTTCTAGGCAAGTCACACACACACACACACACACTAACACACACACACCAACAAAGTACCAAGAAAATGACTACTTCAATATTGCGGAGATTTGGAAAGCTCTGGTGAAAAAAAAAAAAAAAAAAGCTCTAATCAAATCAGTCTATCCTTTTATTATCCAATAAACTATTTATAAAAACATGAGATGAAATTCTGTGCAAATAATAGCTATTTCGTGAAAATTAGATTATTTTGAGTAATCAGAGGTTCCATTTGTCTCCCTACTTTATGTACTCAGATACAACACTTAATCTATAACTAATGTTTTGTCTATACCATACAAATAATCAATTCTTTTTAGTGGTGTGTATGCTGCTCTGTTACTTGGTCTATGTAAGTACTTTCTAACAAACTTGATTCCTTCGGGGAAGAAATGAAGCCTTTGAAAACTGTATTCAAAACGGCTTAGTGGAGAGTTGTTCACACAGTAGTTGTTAGCCAAAGGCCTCTTGATTAACTGTAATCAATGCAATATAATGGAAGTTAAAATCTCAATTACTTCAAAGAAATAAAATAACTAAGCATTGATATTTTTCTAAAATCCTCCCAAAGAATGGCCTGGGCCATTGAAAAGTAATTGAAACGCTAAAATACACTTACCTTTTAGATCTATGTTGACATCAGGTTAGGTTACAATAATAAAGTAGGCAAACCCTAAAGTGAATGATGAAGAGAGAGCTTCTTCCTAACTTTCATTTCTACACCTCATAGTTCTTCTTAATTATAGTTAAAAGTAAGCACATAAAAACATATGAAACTCTTTCAGCAAAAATATGTTGGTTAAAACCCAGGAAGAAAAGATATCAAACACATCATATTATGTAATAGAATAATATATAGAAAGAGAAGCCCCAAGCATGATATTCCTGGAATGGGAATTAATATGCTGTCATATGGATGAGGATTAATTCTTCTAAGTCAGTGAGTTAAAGCAAAAGAAGCAAGTTTCCATAATCTATAACCAGAATAAAATTAATAGCATGAGTACTCTTGAAATCTTATAACTCAAGAAATGACTTAGTCAATGGAACAGATTTTTCTACTTAGAGTGAATGTTACATTCACTGAAGCACTTTGATTATTCAGATTCATGTAACATTTGTTCACTGCCTACACTGTTCATGGCATTTTATCTAAGTCATTTAACTTAATCATTCAAACGTGTGTTTAAAGTTGGTATTACTGTATTTGATGGTGAAGGAAATGGAATTAGAGAGTTCAAGTTGCCTAAAGGTATACATCTTGTCAATAGCGTAGCCTGATTTCTAACTCAAACCTTTTAGTTCTGAGTGTAATATTTTTCCCTCTGTCTCATTTAGGATCTAAGAACAGTTAAAATTTCCCCGATAATGATGCATAGGAAATAGTGATGCAGACATTCTCATACTGTAATGTGCATAAAAGGTAGTTCCAAATTTAGAAACCCAGGCTCTACTCAAAATGCTTTTAGTTTGTCAGTCTGTGCAAAACCAGATATCTGTATATTTTTTTAGTGAGCATTAATGATCATTTAGACTAACTTGTTTGTACTTCACCAAAGGTGGAAAAAGTGATGCCAAGGAGAAAAAGCAGCCTTTAATATACTCGGCTCTTAAATGGGAAAAGTGGAAAATTTGTAGTGTAACAAAATGTAAAATAGTAGATCATATTTTAAATGCAAGTGTTGCTTATTTAAAGTAAATGATTTCATTTTGTTGATTGAAGACATTCATATAATTGGTATTTTATTATGAAGACAAGGATAATTCAATATTCTCTAAAACATAGAAATAGACTTTTAATAAAAAATCAACTGTTATTTTCTTATTTGATCAGCATTCAGATTTAAAGGATAAATCCCTTTATTTGTAGGATATGCCTTACTTAATTAGAAGTGAAAATTTTACAAGTCTGAAATACATTATTTTTAGATTGTCACATTGATAGATGAGTTCTCCCATATAAAACTGCAGAAAAAAAGGAAAAATATTTTCTTACAACAGACAGTATAACAAAATGTGATTGAATGTCAAAATTACAGGTTTAGAGTTATATTTATACTTTGTAGTATTCCAAGGAGTCTCAATTTCAAGAAGAATTCTACTTTTTGTTGCAGTTTTCTGTCTTTTATTTGCTTATCTGTTTAGATCATTTGAATTCTTTAAAGCTTAGACTCTCCAAGAACCAAACTTCCTGTTGTCTTTGCCTTTCAAAATGAATCAACCTGTCTTACTGTTGTTGCTGTTGTTACCTGAACATAACATTTCCACAGCAATTGAGTTAATACTGACTTCTAGAGGTCTTGATAAAATAGTGTAGAGACTGTGTAATGGATTGGCAAAATTCTTTAAATTGTTGTATAGAGGATATCTTTTAAATATTATATCAATTATTTATATTTCCATACGGAGGTAGTTTCCTAAGGAAAAAGAATAGTCAAATGCAATCATGGATCCTTAAAGACAAGGATATGTCCAAAGAAATTAATTGTTAGGCAATTTAGTCATTGTGCAAACATCATAGAGTGTACTTCCATTAACCTAGATGATACAGCCTACTACACATCTAGGCTATGTGGTAGAGCCTATTGTTCCTAGGCCACACACCTGTATAGCATATTACTGTATGGAATACTGTAGGCATTTATAACAACATGGTTAATATCTGTGTATCTAAATATAGAAAAAGTACAGTAAAATATGATAAAAATAATTTCAAAAATTATACATCTGTATAGGACACTTACCATCAATGGAGATTACAGGACTGGAAGTTGCTTTGGGTTAGTATATGAGTGAGGACTGAATGAATGTGAAAGCCTAGGACATTACAAGACACTTTTATACAACTGGCAGCACAGTAGGCTTGTTTACACGAGGATCACCACAAATATATGAATAATGAATGGCACTATGAAGTTCTGACAACTGTGACATTACTAGGCAATAAGAATTTTTAAGATTCATTATAAAATCTATGGGACCACCATCATAAATGTGGTAAATCCTTCATTGAAATTCTGTTATGCATAGTATGACTGCATTCCATGTGAAAGAGAGATAAACAGAAATAAAAATGGAGGTTTCTCTTATGAGTATGCAATCTATCCTTTTAGAGATTTTAAAGGTAATTCATGAAGGGAAATAATACCGCAAAAGCAAATCAGAAAACTTACACGGCCGGGCGCGGTGGCTCAAGCCTGTAATCCCAGCACTTTGGGAGGCCGAGACCGGCGGATCACGAGGTCAGGAGATCGAGACCATCCTGGCTAACACGGTGAAACCCCGTCTCTACTAAAAAATACCAAAAAAAAAAAAAACTAGCCGGGCGAGGTGGCGGGCGCCTGTAGTCCCGGCTACTCGGGAGGCTGAGGCAGGAGAATGGCGGGAACCCGGGAGGCGGAGCTTGCAGTGAGCTGAGATCGGGCCACAGCACTCCAGCCTGGGTGACAGAGCGAGACTCCGTCTCAAAAAAAAAAAAAAAAAAAAACGTACACAAAAACTAAAACAAAACAAAGGACACATGTTGAGGTTAACAAGAGAAAGAGAAAGTAAAATTAGTAAGAGTAATTATTCTTCACAAAAGTGTTTGAATTGTTTTTAAATTTTGTATTTAGTGGCATTTATTCAGCATAGTTCTCTAACAAAGGGTTTTCTGTTAAATTTATCTAGAAAAGATAAGTATTTTAATTGAATCCAGAGCATATTACATAATCTAAAACAGGGGTCCCCAACCCCTGGGGTGCAGACTTGTACCTGTGGCTTCTTAGTAAGCAAACTGAAACAACTGGAGGTGAGTGGCCAGCGAGCCAGCATCACCGCCTGAGGTCCACCTCCTGCCAGATCAGCGGCGACATTAGATTCTCATAGGAATGCAAACCCTACTGTGAACTGCACATGTGCCAGATCTAGTTTGCGCTCTCATGAGAATCTAGTGCTTAATGATCTGAGACGGAACAGTCTCATCCTGAAACCACCCCCTTGTGGTTTCCACAGTCTCATTTGTTGAAAAGTTGCCTTCCATGAAACCAGTTTCTGGGGCCAAAAAGTTTGGGGACCGCTGATTTCAAACCAAGTTTTTTTAATGAACTATTCCTCAAGTTAGAACATTTCTTCCACATATTCCATTATATTTTTTCAGTTGAATTCAATCAGAGCAAAGCATAGTAAATTATGCCAATCCAAACAAATCAGTTTAATTGAGCAAAATGTATTTAATTTGATTTGATAAGTTTAATATATTTTTCTTTTCTGTAATGTAAATTGAATTAAATTCAACCCAGATCAAAAGTCAGATTAGTCGGCCGGGCGCGGTGGCTCAAGCCTGTAATCCCAGCACTTTGGGAGGCCGAGACGGGCGGATCACGAGGTCAGGAGATCGAGACCATCCTGGCTAACACGGTGAAACCCCGTCTCTACTAAAAAATACAAAAAA
>NC_037682.1:26892880-26927555 GCF_003255815.1 Theropithecus gelada | reverse complement strand
CCCCGCTCAAAAAAAAAAAAAAAAAAAAAAGTCAGATTAGTCCTGGTCCACCTAGCTCCATCCACTTTCAAACAAGATCAGGTATAGTACAAGACATTCAATTCAATTCATTCATTTCAATTAGCTTGAATTTTATTCTTTCTTTTCATTAATTTCAAACCAAAATGCATGCTTACTTTACAAATCTCACCTTAATAGTACAAAAAACCTAAGACTTACAGTCAATTTTCTTCTTTTGGTACAACTTCAGATTTTCCAAGACTGAACTTGAATTACCAAAAAATATTTATTTCTAGAACCAATTCCTCTGTGTTCTCCAAAACCAGTGATTTTATGTTCCAATATCAACACCCTTCTGTGTGTAGGACACTATGCTAAATACTTCGCAGAATATAGACATTCAAAGAAAAAAACAACAAAAAGAAAAAGAGCAACTGCCTTTAGAAGCTTGCTATCTAAGACAAAAAAAATATTCTAGTGTCGTGGCATACTAAGTATGTAACAAATGAAATACAAAGAATGATAGTGATTTTAAAAAGACATCCATGCTGAAAATGCCAAAGCAAAAAAATAACATTACCTCATTATCTTTCTCAAAATCAGCCCAGAGCAGCAAGGGGAACTAGAAAAACACACAAAGATATTAAGAGACGATGAAACCACAAAATTACAAAAGTGATGGAAATCTGAATGGAGGAGTGGAGGCTGAGCAGCTGTATATGGAGGCTGAAGCAAGCCGAAAAAGAGAAATGCTGCAGTTGTGGATTTCAGATATAGCTAGCAACATATTTCTTGGAGATGGAAAATTCATTTGAGATGAAAACTCTAAATCACTTGTTCGAAAGACGTATTAGTCAGGGTTCTCCAGGTAGACAAAACCAACAGGTGATACAGATATGGATATATATGAGAAGAAATCAACTAGGAAAATCAGCTCACAAGATGATGGAGGCTGAGAAGTTCTATCCCATGCTGTCTGTAACCTGTAGACCCCGGGATGCCAATAGGTAACATGGCTCAGTCCAAGTCTGAAACCTCAGGACAAGAGAAGCTGATATAATTCTCAGCGTGAGAAACTGGAGGCCGCTGGTGTACGTCTTGGAGTCCACAGGCCAGAGAGCCTGGAGTTCTAATGTCCAGGGGCAGGAGAAGTGTTCCAGCTCCAGGAGAATGAGAACATTGCCCTTTTTTCTGTCTGTTTTGTTCTATCCGGAGCCCAGGATGTTGGATGGTGCCCATTCACATTGAAGGTGGATCTTCCCCATTGAGTCCACTGATTCAAACACCAATCTCCACTAGATACACCCTCACAGGTTAGCCCAGGAGTAATACTTTACCAGTTCTCTAGTACTCCTTAATTCAGTCAGGTTGACACTTAAAAACAACCATCATAGAAGGATAAGGGCAAAATGATTGTTCTGGGATTAGAATCTTCCTTACGCTAAGTTAAGTTTCAATAATCAGAGGAATTGTAGCGAATGAAAAAAATCACAAAGACAATCTCTACTTGAAGAAAGTTGTATGGCCCTGGAGTGGCAAGGAAGAGACATTTGTTGGTTGGTTGGTTGGTTGGTTGGTTTGTCTGTTTGTTTAATAAATTCTGGCTGCTTATTTTTGTTAGTTGGTAGGAATCAGTTTCAAATAGCTTAGCCCAGAAAGAACAGATACCCTTTAAAAATTATTTTTTAAAAAAGTGGAAAGCAGCAGCAAAGGATAATATTAAAACGTTATGAGTCGAACACAAATGAGATATATAAAACAAATATCAGGTGAGAAAACAATCTCCAGGAAAATACATACATACAAATATATATATTTAAATAAAGGACAATTCGTAGAGTGTAATGTCAAGGGAATCAGTTTTAAATATCTAGGAAGAAATGACATTATTTCTACAGGCCATTTTTACATAATTTACTGGAAAAAAAACAAGAAAATATTTTAAAGGCAAAATAACTAGCAGTGAGAAATTATCTGCTTGTCTTTAGGAATTAGGACATAACAAGTAAGGAGATGACGTTCCACAACAAATAGTAGCCATATAAACTCTGATGAAGTAGAAATAATATAACAAAGAAAGGAAGAAAGAAAGATGGCTGAAAAAGAGAAAGATGTGTTGACTTCCTTATCTTTAGTACCTAGAGGCAAATATCTTCGAAATAAATCAAGAACTTGAGGTTCAAATATGTTTAACAGTTTAAATGTAAACACAAATAAAATGGCAAAATTAAATAAAATCAAATTGATACAGGAGGGAAGCAGGGAAGTGCTGGATAGAGGAGAAGGGTGGGTCATTGGCAAGGGCTTCACCCCCAGGCTTCTGCTCCTGGACCTAGGTGAAGACAGGCACTTGCCTTCCAGTCCAAATGCTGCGTTTCCCAAGACCACCCTGGCCCGTCAGGCCCGCATCCTGTGCCTACAGAAACCCTGGACCCTAGCAGGCAGACACACAGGCAGCTGGAGGTTGAGAGGAGCATGTCAGCGGAGGAACACACAAGTGGCTAGATGTCCAGAGGAACACACAAGTGGCTGGACGTCCAGAGGAACGCACCAACAGACACCGGCACACCAGCACGCCACCTACCTGCAGAATATCTCACAACAATAAACAATAAATATTTTTGCTACTTGGAAAAACACTGACTTTTACTATCTACAATTATCACAAAATCGGCATTGCTAAACAGTATCACAAGTGAAAGCAAAGGCATACTAAAAATCAAAGTGAAATACTTGTAACATATTCCAGGACAAAAATAAATAATGTTTCTCATTTGTAAAGAGTAGTTATTAATTAATTAGGGAGATGTCTAAGAAAAGTTCAATGGAAAAGATAGTGAAAAAACATAGACACTTTGAAAATAGGAAGTAGAAGCATCATTAAACATAAAGACTGACTCAGTTGTACTTATAAATAAAGGCAAATAAAAAGTAAATTCGGAAGTCATTTTTTTTCAAACTGGTATTAATTATATGATGTTGAAAAGACATAAAGAAACAGGCTCTCACACACTGTTGGCAGGTCTGTAAACTAAGATAAATAGCTAATAAAATATTTGAAAATGTTTTTCAAAATTATAAATGCATGTAACACTTGACTAAGTAATTACATTTACAGAAAGTTACCTTAAAGACAAACTCATATATGTGTGGAAATGGGCACAGTAAAGTTGTTTAGTACAGCATTTCATGTATGACAAGCCTGGATACTATGTGGATGTTCATAAATGGGGTGCAGGGTGCAAGAATTAATCACGGTATGCCTATAATATGAAGCCATAAACAAAGATGAAGAAGATTTTTATGTCCTAATATAGCAACCTCTGCAGAAAAAAATACTAATAAAAGTTATGTACGGAATAGTGTGTATATTAAGCCACCAATTTTATGAAAATCTTCTCGAATATTGAAGGGCAAAGGCAAAAGGAAGGCTTTATTTTGATATCTTCTGAATTTTTCAAGAGGTAATAGCATTTCCCATCTAAAATTTGGAAACTATAATTAATATTAGCAAATAAACCCATAGATAATAAAAGATTAATAGATGATCATTGTGAAAACTTTACATATGGTGATTTTCATGAAATGAACAAATTTTTTGAAAAATGCAACTTAACAAAAGTAACACAAAAAAACTAGAAAATTTGAATATTCCTACATCTCTCAATGAAATAAAATTCCCTAGGAAAATACTTCCATGAGTTCATTTGTAAATTCTATTGAACAAATCCAGGAATATATAACACCAATGGTCCACTAAATATTTTAAGAATAGTAAAAAAGCTTGTGATAAAATGGCTTGTATTGATTAATCCTTCTACCAAAAATAACCACGAAATCTAAACAAAATACATGAAACAACTGTCCGATGTCATCGAAAAGGAAATAATGCACATATGAGAAGGGGTAGGGCTGCAATTCCCGAGAGAAAGTGCAAAGTGAAGTTTCACACTTACATTTCTTCCCTGAGGATATTTGCCAGTTGGAAGTTTGGAGGACTAAAGAACAAGAAGAAAGCAGCAGGATTACTAGCTGCAGAAGACAGAACTTTAGGATGCCAAAAATCCTGGGAAACAGGAGTTCACAGGGAAGTAAGCCCATGACTCTGTACAATTTCCTCTTAATATTTGGTTGACTGCATAGTTACTAATGCATAAGGCAAAACTCTAATAACCTAGCAGAAGATAGAAATTATTTGGCTAAAGATATAAGCACATATTTAGCAACTATATTTTGTGAGGAAAAGAGATTTGGGAGTTGAAATTCCTCCAAGGAGGAGTGGCTAGGTCACCACAATATACTTCCAGGTAAAATGATAGAAATTCAAGCTTCTGTAAAATGATGTGGCTAGGTCATCCTTCTAGGTTTTTAGGTGAAATGGCAGAAGTTCTAGATCCTGTAAGGTGCAGAGGCTTAGATAACCTTTCTATGCTTTCAGTGAGATAACCATAGGAGTAAGAACTAAACTGCAGGGACAAAGGAAAAAAATTAAACAGATTGAAAATAACAAAACTTAAAATAAATCTTTGCCAAGATCAAAGTGGTCCCCTGATATTGTGTTAAGACATAAAAATAAACCCCTTTTAGAGTAAGAGAACATAATACAGCAACTCTAAATTTTTTATATAAAAATGTTATAGCATAGTCTAAAAATTACCACGTGACCAAATAACCAAAATTGAAAAGGAAATAGCATATGATCAAAATAAGTTCATTGATTATTTCAATATTAAACTTATCTTAGGTTATTAAAACTAATTATGATTACCAAATTAAGAAAATAGCAGAAAATGCTGGAGAAATTCACCACAGACTGACAATGTATATAGTTTTAAAATGAGGTGGAAATTCTAGAAGTAAAAAATATTATAACTGAAATAAATCAACAGATGATCTTAAGAGATGACTAGACATTTCTGAACAAGAATCAATAAAGCTCCTGGATTTCAGTTAGCATAAATATAAATGATAGGAAATAATCCTAGTGAGTTAAAACCAGGGTGTGGATCTTTGCTGTGATTTAGAAAGGCAAATTCAGCAGAAGATAGTAGTAATAAAATCAATTAATACTGAATGTAAATACACAATTTACAAAATAACCAAAGAGAATGGGTTGGAGACATTAAGATGAAGCATTTGAGATGATAATTCAATTGTGAATAAAATATCAAGAAGTGAGACTGTGGTTGCCCGGGAGTTCAAGTTTAACTCGAGGGAATGACAGTAAAGAAATCAAATAGAAGTCTACCTTTGAATTATCCTGCAGAAAATAAAAGGGAGTAGAGCTACAAGGGTAGAAGAATAAGATTTTAGAGAAGATTAATTTGTAAGACAGAATAAAAAGCAGGGAGCTGGGTGATGCTAAAAAGAATTGAGTTTTCTCCAGTATGAAAGATGGATCATTTCCTAATGCCAAAATTGAAAATGAAGCTTTCTGGGTAAGAAACTGGTTAAGCATGAAATTTTATGAACTCAGTTTTGGACAGTCTGAATTTCATGTGTTACTGAAACAACCAGTTACTGAAGGGTGCCATCTTCACCTTAAAGATTTAGTAGATATCTTCCTAAGGTGAAGGAAGCCAGAAGAGTAATTGAGATCTCTCAGGTAAAACATGGAACAAGGGAAAATTTCAGGGTGATTTCTTTAAGCAATCCATGATATTGAATTGGAAATAGTAAAATAGAGAGAAAAGAAGGAGCAGGTGTATAAACAAGAATGTGATTAGCATTGTATCTTGGATCGTGGAAGAAGAGACAGATCAAAATTCAAGAAAATAGTGACAAAATCTGTACTTAGATCGCAGAAAACAAGTAGTTGGGTTTAGGTATTATAAGAATATAGATAACTTTGAAGACAGCCATTTTGCCATATTGCTGAAAGCAGGAGTCAGAATGCCAGAACTTAATGTAGTGTAAAAAATAAAAATAAGTCAATAAAAGATCAAGAAGAAAAGGAAATATAAGTAAATCAGCACTTAAAGAATGTCAGTGGTAACAAGAGGTACAGATATAAGACAATATTTGAAGTGGGCAAGTGAAAATAAATGGTCCTTTCTGATGGGATTAGAATTAAGGGTAGAGAGACGAAAGATAACATATAATACGGAAGAAAATATTTTAAAAAGAAGCAAAGTAGAAAATAGCAAAATGACGTAAACAGTATCAGATCACGAGTTTAGAGATTCACATGACAGTGGGCATATTTTGGCAGGGAAAGACAAGGAGAGGTAAATGCCATTGAAAAGAATATTTCCCCTGCCATGGATTCGTGTTATTAGATACTTTCAATCAGCTCTATAAAACTGGTGTTGATATTATCAAATCAGAGTGAAAGAGGCCAGCTAGGGACAAAAGGAGAGAGAAAGTGCTCTGGAGCAGCATCGGTTAAGTTAACAGAGAAGAAATGAGGAATGCGCACAAGGATTGTTAAATCCCAGTGAAATCCTTTTGTCAGAGTAAAACAGTTTTGTTGTTTAGCACTAAAATGTAAGTGCTACGTTTTACAGGGCTAGACACCTGAGTACTACAATCCAGAACGTGAAAAGCTTAACTCAAAAAGACCATTGTTCAAATCCAGGCTTACAATTTCTTTTCTTTCCCTAAAAGAGAATAAATGTGCAGGAAGATGCTTTTGCTTCCTGCCAATGTGAAATGTTGTGTAATATTCTCCAGTTAAATGTACTATAAGATATATGTAAAAATGTTTTTCCCTGCCACTGACAACTTATAAGGAGAGAGTACTGACTACTTAAAAGAACAGTCATGTTTTGTGAATATTCAGAGAAGATGATATATAAATAGCTACAAGGAGAGAAAGTCACGAAATGAAATAAAAAGGTAAGAGTTAGAAAGACATTTCAATAAAGCATTATTTTGCAAAGAAGTAAGAGGGGCTTATTCACTTTATGAGCTCTAGATTTCTAAAAAACTTTTTACCTGTTGAAGCATGAATTCTATAACTTTTGATACAAGTTCAACTTCAAATACACTTTTAAGGAATTAAAACAGGCAATCACAATCATTTTTGGGTATGCTAGAGTTGTGTTTGCTTTTTAATAGCATAATGTTTTAAGTAAAATGAAAAGTTAATCTGAGGATTCAAATGTATACCTCTTACTAAAAAGGTTTACATATCGCATTAGTCCATTTTCACACTGCTGATAAAGAAATACCCAAGATTTGGCAATTTACAAAAGAAAGTTACTGAACAGTTCCACATGTCTGGGGAGGCCTCACGATCATGGTGGAAGGCAAGGAGGAGCAAGTCATATCCTACGTGGATGGTAGCAGGCAAAAAGAGAGCTTGTGTAGGCAAATTTTCATTTTTAAAACCATTAGATCTCATGAGACTCATTCACTATCAGGAGAACAGTGCAGAAAAGACCCATCCCTATAATTCAGTTGTCTCCCACCGGGTTCCTGCCATGACACATGGGAATTGTGTGAGTTACAATGCAAGATGAGATTTTGGTGGTAACACAGCCAAACCATATCACATATGGAATGTAACACTGTCATCATTTTGTGTGTTTTCATCAGGAAAAAGATATAAAGTTTTTAGTTTTTTACAATTTTAGTTTTTGTTTTTTACAATTAACTTATTTTAGATACACTGGCTGAGGCTTGTGCATGGATTTCCCACACAGATACTTTTGAACAATGTATCAGGCAGTAATAAGAACAATCCATTCTTTTAAAAATATTTTTATGTTTATTTTTAATTTTATTTATTTTTGTTATACTTTAAGTTCTAGGGTACATGTGCACAACGTGCAGGTTTATTACATAGGTATACATACGCCATGTTGGTTTGCTGCACCCATCAACTCGTCATTTACATTAGGTATTTCTCCTAATGCTCTCCCTCCCCTTGCCCCTCACCCTCTGACCAGCCCTGGTGTGTGATATTCCCCTCCCTGTGTCCATGTGTTCTCATTTTTCTACTCCCACCTATGAGTGAGAACATGCGGTGTTTGGTTTGCTGTCCTTGTGATAGTTTGCTGAGAATGATGGTTTCCAGCTTCATCCATGTCGCTGCAAAGGATATGAACTCATGCTTTTTCCTGCAAAGAACTATAATTTATAGTATTCCATGGTGTATATGTGCCACATTTTCTTTATTCAGTCTATCATTGATGAGCATTGGGGTTGGTTCCAAGAATTTCCTATTGTGAACAGTGCCACAATAAACTTATGTGTGAATGTGTCTTTACAGTAGAATGATTTATAATCCTTTGGATATATACCCAGTAATGGGATTGCTGGGTCAAATGGTATTTCTAGTTCTAGATCCGTGAGGAGTCACCACACTGTCTTCCACAACAGTTGAACTAATTTACACTCCCACCAACAATGTAAAAGCACTCCTATTTCTCCACATCCTCTCCAGCATCCGTTGTTTCCTGACTTTTTAATGATAGCCATTCTAAATGGCATGAGATGGTATCTCATTGTGGTTTTGATTTGCATTTCTCTGATGACCAGTGATGATGAGCATTTTTTCATGTCTGTTGGCTGCAAAAATGTATTATTTTGAGAAGTGTCTGTTCATATTCTTTGCCTACTTTTTGATGGGGTTGTTTGTTTTATTCTTGTAAATTTGCTTAAGTTCCTTGTAGATTCTGGATATTGGCCATTTGTCAGATGTGTGGATGGCAAAAATTTTCTCCCATTCTGTAGGATGCCTGTTCACTCTGATGATAGTTTATTTCGCTGAGCAGAAGCTCTTCAGTTTAATTATATCCCATTTGTCTATTTTGACTTTTGTTGCCATTGCTTTTGGTGTTTTAGTCATGAAGTCTTTGCACATGCCTATGTCCTGAATGGTATTGCCTAGGTTTTGTTCTAGGGTTTTTATAGTGTTAGGTCTTACATTTAAATCTTCAATCCATCTTGAGTTAATTTTTGTATAAGATGTAAGGAAGGGATCCAGTTTTAGCTTTCTACATATGACTAGCCAGTTTTCCCAGCACCATTTATTAAATAGGGAATCCTTTCCCCATTTCTTGTTTTTGTCAGGTTTGTCAGAGATCAGATATTTGTAGATGTGTGGTGTTATTTCTGAGGCCTTCTTTTTGTTCCATTGGTCTATAATTCTGTTTTGGTACCAGTACCATCCTGTTTTGTTACTGTAGCCTTGTAGTATAGTTTGAAGTCAGGTAGTGTGATGCCTACAGCTTTGTTCTTTTCACTTAGGATTATCTTGGCTATGTGGGATCTTTTTTGGGTCCATATGAACTTTATAGTAGATTTTTCCAATTCTGTGAAGAAAGTCATTGGTAGCTTGATGGGGATAGCATTGAATCTATAAATTACTTTGGGCAGTATGGCCATTTTCACCATTTTGATTCTTCCTATTAATGAGCATGGAATGTTTTTCCATTTGTTTGTATCCTCTTTTATTTCATTGAACAGTGGTTTGTAGTTCTCCTTGAAGAGGTCCTCCAAATCCCTTGTAAGTTGGACTCCTAGGTATTTTATTCTCTTTGTAGTAATTGTAAATGGGAGTTCACTCATGATTTGACTCTCTGCTTGTCTATTATTGGTGTATAGGAATGCTTGTGATTTTTGCACATTCATTTTTTATCCTGAGACTTTTCTTAAGTTGCTTATAAGCTTAAGGAGATTTTGGATTGAGACAATGAGGTTTTCTAAATATACAATCATGTCATCTGCAAACAGACAATTTGACTTCCTCTTTTTCTAGTTGAATACCCTTTATTTCTTTCTCTTGCCTGATTGCTCTAACCAGAACCTCCAATCCTATACTGAATAGGAGTGATGAGAGAACATCCTTGTCTTGTGCCGGTTTTCAAAGGGAGTGCTTCCAGTTTTTGCCCATTCAGTATTATATTGGCTGTTGGTTTGTCATAAATAACTCTTATTATTTCAGATACATTCCATCAATACCTAGTTTATTGAGAGTTTTTAGCATGAAGAGCTGTTGAATTTTGTTGAAGGTCTTTTCTGCATCTATTGAGATGATCATGTGTTTTTTGTCGTTGATTCTATTTATGTGATGGATCACGTTTATTGATTTGTATATGTTGAACCTGCCTTGCGTCCCATGGATGAAGTTGACTTGATCATGGTGGATACTCTTTTTGATGTGCTGCTGGATTCAGTTTGCCAGTATTTTATTGAGGATTTTTGCATCAATGTTCATCAGGGATATTGACCTAAAATTCACTTTTTTGTTGTGTGTCTACCAGGTTTTGGTATCAGGATGATGTTAGCCTCATAAAATGAGTTAGGGAGGATCCCCTCTTTTTCTATTGATTGGAATAGTTTCAGAAGGAATGGTACCAGCTCCTCTTTGTACCTCTGGTAGAATTCGGCTGTGAATCTATCTGGTCCTGGACTTTTTTTGGTTGATAGGCTATTAATTATTGCCTCAATTTCAGAACCTGTTATTGTTCTATTCAGTGATTCAACTTCTTCCTGGTTTAGTCTTTGGAGGGTGCATGTGTCCAGGAATTTATCAATTTCTTCTAGATTTCCTAGTTTATTTGCGTAGGGGTGTTTGTAGTATTCTCTGATGGTAGTTTATGTTTCTGTGGGATGGGTGGTGATATCCCATTTATCATTTTTATTGCGTCTCTTTGATTCTCCTCTGTTTTCTTCTTTATTAGTCTTGCTAGTGGTCTATTTTACTGATCTTTCCAAAAAACAGTTCCTGAATTCATTGATTTTTGAAGGGTTTTTTGTGTCTCTATCACCTTCAGTTCTACTCTGATCTTGATTGTTTCTTGCCTTCTGCTAGCTTTTGAATTTGTTTGCTCTTGCTTCTCTAGTTCTTTTAATTATGCTGTTGGGTGTCAATTTTAGATCTTTCCTGCTTTCTCTTGTGGGCAGTTAGTGCTATAAATTTCCCTCTACACACTGCTTTAAGTGTGTCCCAGAGATTCTGGTACGTTGTGTCTTTGTTCTCATTGGTTTCAAAGAACATCTTTATTTTTGCCTTCATTTCGTTATTTACCCAGTAGTCATTCAAGAACAATCAATTCTTAATGTGTCTGCCTTCATACTGTTTGCAAACTGAGATAAACTTTCTCTGAAAGTCTGTAAATTAGTGTTATTCACTGATGGTGAAATCTGAGACACCAACAGGTACTTAGTAATAAACCACACATGAATTAGTGATAAAGTGACTGGCGGGAAAACAGGTGAGACTAGCAGCTGCTTAACTTATATTTGACTTTATGATTACAGATATACCTCAGAGATATTGCACGTTCAGTTACAGGAGATCACAATAAAGAGAATATTACAATAAAGTGAGCCACACATGTTTTTGGTTCTCCACTCGATATAAAAATTACATTTACACCATACTGTGGTTCATCATGTAATATCACATGTGAAAAAGACATATTTTAATTCACAACTATTTTATTGTTAAATGCTAACAGTCATGTATTCTTCATAAAGTTGTAATCCTTTTGCTGGTGGAGGATCCTGCCTCAAGGTAGATGGCTGTTGGCTATTAAGGTTGAGGTTGCTGACGTTTGGGATGTCTGCAGCAATTTCTTAAAATAAGGCAACAGTGAAATTTGCCACATTGATTGACTGTTCCTTTCATGGAAGATTTCCATGTAGCATGCATTGCTATCTGATGGCATTTACCCACAGTAGAACTTCTTTTTTTATTATTATTTTGTATTATACTTTAAGTTCTAGGGTACATGGATGAAGCTGGAAACCATCATCCTGAGCAAACTATTGCAAAGACAGAAAACCAAACACCGCATGTTCTCACTCATAGGTGGGAATTGAACAACGAGAACACTTGGACACAGGGTGGAGAACTTCTTTTAAAATTAGAGTAAATCCTCTCAAACCCAGCCTCTGCTTTATCAATTAAGTTTAGGTAATATTCTAAATCCTTTGTTGTCATTTCAACAGTGTTCATATTTCAGACATCTTGGAGGACTGAAAAACAACAACAACAAAAAAAACCAAACAATGTTCACAGCGTCTTCACCAAAAGTAGATTCCATCTCAAGAAACCATTTTCTTTGCTCATCCATAAGTGCCTCCCTCATCTGTTCAAGTTTTACCAGAGATTTCAGCAATTCAGTCACATCTTCGTGCTCCACTTCTAGTTCTTTTGATATTTCCACCACATCTGCAGTTGTTTCTCCACTGAAGTATCGAACACCTCGAAGTCATTCATGAGGATTGTAATCAACTTCTTCCAAATTTCTTTTAAGGTAAACATTTTTACCTCCTACCATGAGTCACAATTGTTCTCAATGGCATCTTAAAGGGTGAATCTTTTTCAAAAGGCTTTTAATTTACTTTGCCCAGAACCATCAGAAGAATCGCTATCTGTGTCAGTTACTGCCTCAGAATTTTTTTTTTTTTTTTTTTTTAGATGGAGACTCTCTCTGTTGCCCAGGTTGGATGCGATCTCGGCTCACTGCAACCTCCACCTCCTGGGTTCAGGCAATTCTACTGCCTCAACCTGGCAGTAGAACCACCAAACCTGGCTAATTCTTGTATTTTTAGTAGAGTCTGGGTTTCACTATGTTGGCCACGCTGATCTCGAATTCCTGATATCAGGTGATCCGCCTGCCTCGGCCTTCCAAAGTGCTGGGATTACAGGCGTGAGCCACCGTGGCCTGCCTGGAAGTATTTCTTAGCTAATAAAACTTGAATGTCAAAATTACTCCTTGAGCCATATGCTGCGCAAAGAATGTTGTATTAGCAGGCATGAAAACAACATTAATCTCTTTGTATATCTCCATGAGAACTCTTGGATGACTAGGAGCATTGTCAATGAGCACTAATAGTTTGAAAGAAATTATTATTATTTTTTTCTTTTTTACCTGGACAGTAGGTGTCAATAATGAACTTAAAATATTTAATAAACCATGCTGTTAACAGGTGATGCCATTCAGGGTTTGTTTCCATGTATAGAGCACAGGCAGAATACATTCAGCATAATTATTAAGGGTCTAGGATTTTCAGAATGTTAAATGAGCATTAGCTTCAATTTAAAGTCACCAACTGCATTAGCCCCAAATAAGAAAGTCAGTCTGTTCTTTAAAGCTTTGAAGCCAGGCATTGATTTCTTTCCCTAGCTATAGAAATGGTAGATGGTATCTTCCTCCCATATATAAGGCTGTTTCATGTACATTGGAAATCTGTTCTTAGTCTAGTCATATTCATCCATTATCTTAGCCACATTTTCTAAGTAACTTGCTGTAGCATCTAATTCAATACTTGCTGCTTCACTGTGCACTTTTGTTATAGAGCTTACTACTTTTTTACACCTCATTAACCAAACTCTGCTAGCTTCCACATTTTCTTCTAGTTTTCTCACCTCTTTCAGCCTTCATAGAATTAAAAAAAGTTAGGGCCTTGCTCTGGAGTAGGCTTTGCTTGGGAGAATGTTGTGGCTGGTTTGATCTATCCAGATCGATACAACTTTTTCTATATGGGCAATAAGGATGTTTCATACTTTCTTGTCATTCCTGTGTTCACTGGAGTAGTGCTTTTAATTTCCTTCAATAACCTTTTTCTTTGCTTCACAACTTGGCTTAGGGTTTGGCCCAAGAGGCCTAGCTTTTGGCCTATCTCTGCTTTTGGCATGACTTCATCACTAAGCTTAATCATTTTTAACTTTTGATTAAAAGTGAAAAATATGTGGCTCTTCCTCTTACTTGAACACTTATAGGCCGTTGTAGGGTTATAAATTGGCCTAACTTCAATATTCTTGTGTCTCAGAGAATAAAGAGGTACAAGGAAATGCAGAGAGATGGGGGAACAGTCAGTTGGTGGAGCAGTCAGAATACATACATTTAGGAATTATGTTTGATGTCTTATATAGGCATGGTTTGAGGAGTCCTAAAGAATTACAGTATTAGCATAAAAATTACTGTTAGCAGATCACCAAAGCAGATATAATAATAATAAAAAGTTTAAAATATTGTGAAAATTACTAAAATGTAACACAGAGACATGAAGGGAACACATGCTGTTGGAAAAATTGTGCCAATAGACTTGCTGGATGCAGATTTGTAAGAAAACTTTGATTTGTGAAAAAACACAATACCTGTGAAGCTCAATAAAGAGAAGCAGAATAAACTGAGGTACGTCTATATATAACTAATATATTTCTTTATTTTCTAAATAGGAAAAATCATAACAACTGATAAATACAGTAGTTTAGAAAATATTAAAAATTAAAAGTAAGAACTTTTTGGTCACTTTATAATTATTTATAATAAATCTTTATAATAAATCTTGTAGATTTTTTAGAAATTATTACATTTCAAGTCTAATTTTATGCAACTCATGCCTTATGATGTCTTGTCCTAGAATAACTTTTTATCTTGATTGAAAATTTGACTACTATCTTAATTTTAACTACTGCATTAGTATCTAAGATCACAGGAGAGTTGTCCTTTATCTTTATTTAAATTTGTTAGACATGGATTTCTTCCTCAAAATGTTGTCTCATGTGTTTTAATACCAATGTGATTTGATTTTACAAAACATTCTTTCGTTGCAATTGATTCCTGTAAATTGCTTTTAATATGACTAATTTAATGAAGCTGTACTCACCAGCATATAATTTAAATTATAGTCTTATAGGATAACAATAACAGTAATTCAATTTTCTGTACCTCAATCTAGTCACATGAACAACTTCAGGAACTCAGATAAGGTCATATTTTATAATATATGTCTCTGTGTATGCATGTTTATGTCTGTGTGTGTGTGTGTGCGCGCGTGTGTGTGTTTCTGGGTGCTTCTTGTAAACGCTGAGGAACCAGTATGCTAATGTTTTCATTTTACCACTTCCTTAAGGAAGATCACCACTTAAAAGGCATTTGAATTCATTCACATGGCTGCCAGTAACACCCATGAATGTGGCTTCTTAACCAAAGATTATTCTCCCAGTACTACTAAACCAAGAAAACAAAAGCAAAAATAGTTCAATATGTCATACCTTTGAGTTACTGTGGTCATTTTTAAATACACTGACATGTCTCATCCTGTCTAAGATAAATACAGCCAGATATCATTGGAAGAGGTGAAAACAGATTTTATTCAGTAACTTATGAGAGTCGTGAAAAGAGGTGAGTTCCGTTTTGACTTGTGCCCAGGCAATTTGAAGGTTTTATAGGGAAAATGAGGGAAGGGAAAGTGTGGGGTTTCAGTAGAGTTAGAGAAGTGAAAAAGTACAAAGGGTTGGTCAGTATAAATGTGATGAGGTCAGCTGTGTCTGTTAGCTGTCTGTTATCTAAGTTAGGATTCTGTCATTTCACCAAGACTGGGAGACAGATGGTAAGTCCTTCTTAATGATTACATTTTTAAGGAATGGATCGCAGGTCTTTGAGAGAGATGCTCCTGAGTTGCCAGAGAACAGATTTATATTTGCAAACCCTTTGTAGTAAATGTTGAAAAATGGTAGAACAGGGGCCTCCTATTATCTGGTATGTGTTGGTTAGAACAAATAGTAAGTTTTCCTAGCAGCACTAAAGTTTCTTGGCAGACACTTTAAAAGAGTCCAGGGTCATCCTAGAGACATGGCCTTATGCTGCTAGAAGTCATGCTAGAGTTTGGTCCAGGGGGTTGCCAAGTGTTCTATACTTCTCACCCTAATTACCTACCATCTCCTGAATGTGAGCCTGATTCGTGGCGCCATCTAAAGAACAGAATGCTGCATATTGGTGATGTATAATTTTTGAGGCTAGAATTGCTGCTTCCATCTTGTTGTCTTAAATCAAATTGGACATAGATCTTGCAGGCTTAGCCTTTGAATGGCTTCAGTTCCCCAAAGTTTGGGTCTTCTAATTGACACTCTAGACATCACAGAGCCAAAGCAAGCCATCCCCGTGTGTCCACTGGAAATTACTGACCCACAAACACCATAATGTAATAAATACTTACAGTTTTCTTAAGTCCCTAATTTTGAAATAATTTGTTATGCAATAATATATAACTAATACAAAATAAATACAAATTTTTAAAAATGTTAAGGATCTATAATAAGCAAATGCCCCTTATCTTCAGTTTTTAAAAGGAAGTAATTTTATTACAAATACTTTAATGTTATTTTGCAATATTATATATGCATTTTGCTCAAGCCTATATACAGTAGATCACCAATGAAGTATCACAATCTACAAGCAATTTTGGGAAGAATATGTATCTTTAGGAATAGGGATATGGAAGATTTATGTTTTAACTACTACATATAAATGTCTTAAAGCCTAGCTATTGAAAAATTATAGACCACAGATATGCAAATATGCATCAGCACATGCTCTAGGGTTATACAAACAACCCACAAAATACTGAACAGATAATAATTTATCATTAAAAAGTTAAAAAGTCAGCAAATGGATCTCACAACCAAGTCAATATATCAGAAATGATGCAATACTAAGTATGCTTGAATAACACATAATTTCTGGCCATCTCCATGTAACATATGCTGATTCATTGGGTCGCTGCATTAGAGCCTCAACATGTCCAATCATAAAAATGTAATTTAGAAATGTTGAATGTATTGGTCCCAGATAACTCACTAAGTAGATAATTCATTATATCTATGCAGCTGCATACAAAAATGCAAGTCTATTCAATTCTGTGTCATTGTTAATTTAGATTTGTTTTCTATAAATTCTTGCCCTTTTAAAATTGTGGAACCTACCAATGACAATTTTTAGAGCCCACAAACACTGGGACTTGGAAATCTTGACTGCTTAGAAATTAGACCAGGTTGAGGTCCATCTAAGGAGGATACTCATTATCTCATCTTCAGCTATTTTCTTCCTTTCTCGTTTTTATGCTAAGCATGTGCCTAGCATAAAATACCTCTTCCCTTTTTCCCTCAGTAAATGAATATTTTATAGAAAAGTCTCTCTAATTCATGAGTGCAATCCTGGTCTTTGCTCATCCTTGTTACTCCACTTCACCAACAACATTCCAAAAACAGAAATGAAGACAAAACCCTTAGTATTACACCATATGACACAAGTGTTTCTAGCCTGACCTTAGATGAGAATATAGAATTTGGGGACAGTGAGCCTATATTCCATCTTGCCTCCACCATCTATGTGAACTTGTACAACTTAAATGCTTTTTCTTTAAGTTTTCTTACACATAAAATAAAAATTACAATTTTGCTTATTTTTTTTTTTTTTTTGAAGATTGAATGGGTCATTTAGTCAAAATAGAAAAAATGGCCTAGCACATATCAATCTATAATTGTCAATATATTACTATTGCTGGTGCTATTATAATAGCATGTTTTATGACAATATCTATATTTCATACTTATGCCCTCAAATCCATACTGTAACAAAATAAAAAATAATTACTCTTGGCTAATGTCTTAGATTAATCAAATTGGAAACATAATTACCACAAGTACAGAACACTAAATTAAAGAACTTCCTTGCAACAGGTAGAGACAAAATATTTAGTAAATCTGAAAGACTGATTGGCTCCAATTCACCTTGACTCTGAAATCAACGTTTAAAACAAGGGTTTGTTATTTTTAGTGCTTAGCTCTATGGATAACAGTAAACCAAGGAAACATAATACCTAAGGTAAGTTGTTCAAGTTTAGTAATATGTAGTGGAAAGTTTAATTAGAATAAAATGTCATGTTTTCATAGTGTATAAAATTTGGATGTTTAAGGAACTCATTGTGTCTAACGATTGTGCAGCATATTAACAGTGTAGTTTGTACTTGTGATCACATTACTTTTAGTCCCTTGTTCTTCCAGTCAGTGTTACACACTGCAGTGCAGTTACACACTAATGCTTAATAAATTTAATTATATTATTCCTCTCATAACATTTTTATATACAATTCCTATACACCAAGCAGTATGGCACCTATTCACATTTTTGCATATCTCTTCTTGTTTTCCACAGTTAATTTTATGTCACGGGAAAGACTGGTCAAAGTGTTATAGTTAATATTGAGTGTGAACTTGATTGGATTGATGGATGCAAAGTATGGTTCTTGGATGTGTCTGCGAGGGTGTTGCCAAAGGAGATTAACATTTGAGTCAGTGGACTGGAAAGACAGATCCATCCTCAATCTGATTGGGCACCACCTAGTTAGTTCCCAGTGCTACCAGACTGAAAGCAGGCAGAAGAACGTGGAAAAACTAGACTGGCTAAGTCTGACCTCCATCTTTCTCCGGTGCTGGATGCTTCCTTCCCTCCAACATCAGATTCCAAGTTCTTCAGCTTTTGGACTCGGGCTTAACACCAGTGATTTGCAACTGAAGGCTGCACTATCAGCTTCTTTACTTTTGAGGTTTTGGGATTCAAGTTGACTCCCTGGCTCCCCAGCTTGCAGATGGTCTATTGTGGGACTTTACATTATGATCATGTGAGTCAGTTCTCCTAATAAACTCGCCTTCATATACACATCTATCAGTTCTCCCCTCTAGAGAACCCTGAAAAATACACAAAGAGTAATATATTTTTAGAGGATTTGCTTTATATCACATTGATATCAAATGATTCACCGGACATATGGCAGACTACTCACCAGTGTGAGTTAAAACAATCCTTGGAAGTGTAAACAGAACATTGGAAACTACATTTCTTTTCTATATGTACTCATCCAAATTTGTATCTATTCTAGGACTTCTTAAGGAGCAATTGTCAAACTTTCAACTTTAGCATTGTGGCCAAAAGAAGAAAAAAGTTTCCAAATTATTGGCAGAATTGAAATGAAATCTTCATTTTAGAATGATTTTTAAAGCCTAATTTTTAGACTCACCTATTAACTCCCATTTTGAATATGTTTGTCATATTGATATCTGTTAGATATTTCAAATACCATTGCTTTAGATTTACTCTTATATCTAAAGAGTCTTTTGTCTCTTGCTCATATACATAAAATTCATTTCTTATAAGTATAGTTCTTAATGTCTTTGTGTTTCTTTGTTTTCAATATTTATCTATATGCCAGAATTATTAATTTAGCCAAGTTTGCTTCAAATGCTGCTATGGTCTGAACGTTTATGTACTCTTAAAATTCATATGTTGAAATCTTAACCCCCAAGGTGATGGTATAGATGGTCTTTGGGAGATGGTAGATCATGACATGGAGTCCTCATGCATGGGATTCATGCTCTTTTGAAAGAGGCCCCAAAACTACCGCACCCTTTCCACCATTTGAGGACACGGCTGGGAGATACCATCTGTATACCAGAAAGACACAAGAGAAAAGGCCTCACTGAAACCTCAACAGACACCAAATCTGCTGTCACCTTGATCTTGGACTCCCCAGCCTCCACAACTGCAAGAAATAAACTTCTGTTGTTTACAAATTACCCAGTCTTTGGTACTTTGTTAAAGCAGCCCAAACAAAGACAAATACCTGACTCTGCTAAAATATCTATATCATTTCTCTGCTTACTATAGGCAAAATATTGGAGGATGAGGAGGATTTATTCTTTAGTAAATCCTGACTTTATGAAAGGAAGATATTTACTGGTTTTTAAAAACTATTATTTTTATAAGTTTAAAATGTACAAGTGTAATTTTGTTACACAGATATATTACATAGTGGTATAATAAAATCTAGACTTTTAGTATATCCATGTCCCAGAAAATGTTCATTATTACACTAAGTGATTTCTTATCATACACTACCTCCCACTCCACAACACTTCTGAGATTAGGTGTATATTATTCCACACTCTATGTCCATGTGTACACATTATTTAGCTTCCACTTATAAGTGAGACATAAAAAGTATTTGTCTTTGTGCTTCGGAGTTGTTTCACATAAGGTAATGGCCTCTAGTTCTATCCATGTTGTTGGAAAAAAAAGAAAAAGAAAAACGTGATTTCATTCCTTTTTATGGCCAAAGAGTATTCCATTGTGTATATGGAATTTATCCAATCATCAATTGGCATATATTTAGGCTGATTCCATATCTTTACTATTGTGAACAGTGCTGTGATAAATATATCAGTGCAGGTAGCTATTTGATATATTGATTTTCTCTCCAGCAGTGGAATGCTGGATTGAAGGTATCTCTATTTTCATTTCTTTGAGAAGTCTCTATACTGTTTTCCATAAAGGTTGTGTGAACTTACATTCCCATCAGTAGTGTATAACTGTTTTATTTTCTACACCTCCTGGCCAACTTCTGTTAGTTTTTTACTTTTTAATAACAGCAATTTTGATTGGTATGAGATGATATTTCATTGTTTTAATTTGCAGTTCTCTGATAATTAGGGATGCTGCATATTTATTCATATGCTTGTTAGGTATTTTTATACCTTTGATATTTTCTTCTTTTCTTCTTTTCAAGCTATATGCCTATGTATGGCTTCTTCTGAAGGATGTCTATTCATGTTTATCCACTTTTTAATGAGATCATTTGTTTTGGGTTGTTGTTCTTGAGCTGTCTGTGTTTCTTCTAAATTGTGGATATCAGTCCTCTGTCAGGTGCACACTTTCCAAATGTTTTCACCCATTCTGCAGGTTGTCTGTATAGTTGGTTGATCATTTATTTTGCTTTTCAGAAGATTTTTAGTTCAATTAAGTCGCATTTGTCTATTTTTATTTCTTTGCTGGTAATTTTAAGGACTCAGTTATGAATCATTTGCCTACACCAATGTCCAAAACAGTTTCCTAGGTTTTTCTCTAGTATTTGCATGGTTTCAGGTCTTATATTAAACTATTTAATCCACCACGAGTTGAGTTTTGTATATGGTGAGAGACAAGGGTCTAGTTTTATTCTGCATATGGCATTCCAATTTTCCCAGCACCATTTATTGAAAAGGGTATTCCTTCTCTAATATGTATTCTTGTCAACTTTGGCAAAGATCAATTAGCTATAGATATGTGGCTTTTTTTCTGGGTTATTTATGCTGTTTTGTTGATCTATGTGTATTTTTCTACCAGTATCATGCAGTTTTTGTTTCTATAGTCTTGGAGTATAATTTGAAGTCAGATAATATGATTTTGTTGCTTTTGCTTAGGATTGCTTGGGCTAGCCAGGTTACTTTTTGATTTCATATAAATTTTAGATTTGTTTTTCTAATTCTGTGAAGAAGAATGTTGGTATTTTGAGAGGGATTGTATTGAGTCTTCAGATTGCTTTGGGCAGTATGTTCATTTTAATAATGTTATTTCTTCAATTCCATAAGCACGGGATTTTTTGTTTGTTTTAGTTTGTGCCATTTACATTTTTTTTAAATCAGTATATTGTAGTTTTCCTTGTAGAGATCTTTCACTCTTTTGATTGAATATATTTTTAGGTATATTTCTGTAGTTATTGTAAATGAGATTGCCTTATTGATTTGTTTCTTCAGTTGATTGTTATTGGTGTATAGAAATGCTACTGATTTTTCCATGTTGATTTTTACTGAAACTACTAAATTCATTCATAAAATCCAAGAGTTCTGGTGGAATATTTAGGGTTTTCTAGGTATAAGATAATAAAATCAGCAAACGCAGATAATTTGACTTCTTCTTTTCTAATTTGGATGTCTTTTATTTATGTCTCTTGCCTGATTTCTCTGGCAAACACTTCTAGTACTATATCGAATAGGCATGGCAAAAGTGGGTATCCTTGTCTTATGCCAGTTCTTAGGGAGAATGTTTTCAACTATTTAAAGAGCTTAAGGTGGCTATTTCCTTGGGTATTCCACTGACACCTCAAACCAGGATATCAGAAACCAAATTCATCATATTTTTGACAGTCTGTTTCCTCTCCAGTACCTCTTATTTAGTAAATAATGTCAAAGAGAACATACTTGTCCAAACAAGAAAACTGGGGATTGCATTTGTCCTCTTCATTCTCACTTACCTTAATTTGCATCTGATTATGCTCTATAGCTTCCACTTTTACAATAATTCTTTTGTTGGTCACTATTCATCAGATATTAAGCTCTTGCTTCTTCCAACTTGTGTAAGTGCAACAATATAACTAAATTTTCAGCCTCTAATTGAGTCGAGAGAGTTCCCTGACACCCCTCACAGGATGTGCAACATGGCTGTGGCTTGTCTGTTTGGTCACTGCTGCCCAAACCCATTATGAGAGGAGGAGCACACAGATGGATAGGTGCAGGAGCGCAAGTGGGCACGTGTTACACAGTATGCTCTTTTAGCCTTGCCATCCGCCAGACAACTTAAGTGTTAACTAGCTCAATAGACCCTCTCTGCCTTTCTGCAAGGGCAGAGCACCAACCTGACAGCTTTCTGTATCCCAAGCTCTTGTCCAGTGTCCTGGAAGAATCAGGTCACACACGGACTTGAAGGATGAATATGGGGGTTTTATTGAACGGTGGAGGTGGCTCTCAGTGGAAGGATGGAGAGCTGGAAGGGGGATGGAGTAGGAAGGCAATCTTCCCCGGGAATTTGGCCTTCCAGTGGCCGAACTTTTCTCCAGCCACCCCCAGCCAAACTCGTCTCGGCATTCAAACACTCTTTCTCTCTTTCTCTGCCTCACCATTGTCGTTCATCTGCCTGTTTCCTCATCTGCTTCTGGAGCCTGGCACTGGGGGTTTATATGGGTACAGGATAGGGAGACGTGATGGGCCGAAAGGCAACAGGAATGAACAGGAATGCCTGTTCTCACTTAGGGCTGCGGATATCCACGTGTGAGTGTGGGGCCTTTGCTCAGGAACTGCTCTCTGCTACCCAGTATTTTCCTGTCTCCTGTCTGTATCATAATCAGGATCCCCTCCAAGCCATCCACAACACTAATGACAGAATTAAAGATTATCAGGCTGGGCACAGTGGCTCATGCCTGTAATCCTGAGAGACAGGACTAGCTGGTTTTCCTGGGCCTACTAAGAATCCCTAAGCCTAGCTGGGAAGATGACCGCATCCACCTTTAAACACGGGGCTTGCAACTTACCTCACACCCAACCAATTAGGTAGTAAAGAGAGCTCACTAAAATGCTAATTAGGCTAAAACAGGAGGTAAAGAAATAGCCAATCATCTATCACCTGAGAGCACAGGGGGAGGGACAATGATCGGGATATAAACCCAGGCATTGGAGCTGGCAAGGGCAACCCGCTTTGGGTCCGCCCCCCTTGTGTGAGAGCTGTTTTCACTCTATTACCTATTGCAGCTGCACACTCTCCGGTCCATGTTTGTTGTGGTTCCTGCTGAGCTTTTGCTGGGCGTCCACCACTGCTGATTGCCATAGTCGCAGAGGCTGCCACTGACTTCCACCCCTCCGGATCCAGCAGGGGGTCCTCTGCACTTCTGATTCAGTGAGGCAGCGCCCATTGCTGCTCCGAATCCGGCTAGAGGCTCGCCATTATTCCTGCGCGGGCTAAGTGCCCAGGGTTCATCCTAATCAAGCTGAATAGAGCTATAACACTCACGCATGGCCCAAGATTCCATTCTTTGGAATCCTTGAGGCCAAAAACCCCGGGTCAGAGAACAAGAGGCTTGCCACCATCTTGGAAGCGGTCCCCCACCGTCTTGGGAGCTCTAAGAACAAGGACCCCTGGTAAAAATCTCACACTTAGGGAGGCAGAGGCACGCAGATTGCTTGAGTCCAGAAGTTCTAGACTAGCCTAGGAAATGTGGCAAAACCCCATCTCTACAAAAAACAAACAAACAAAAAACCCACACACACAAATTGGCCAGGGGTAGTGGTGTGCATCTGTAGTCCCAGCTACTCTGGAGGCTGAGCTGGGCAAATTGCTTAAACCTAGGAAGTGGAGGTTGCAATGAGCCGAGATGGTGCCATTGCACCCCAGTCTGGGCAACAAAGTGAGACTGGATCTCATAAAAGAAAAAAATAATAATGAAATAAAAATTACCATCACAGTTATATTCTGCTTTACATATTTGGTAATTATGCACAAGTTTCCAGACCAATTCCCCCACTTGTCCCTAGATAGCCTCATCTCAAACCATATTTTCAATTGTGATGTTTACTGTAATATACATGAGGCTTTTTAAAGAAGTTGCATGGTTTCATGGTAATATGATTTAACACAGGCTAATTTATCTGTTATGAAGTAGACGTTTTAACAAGTTTGGAACTTTAAAACACAGTTAAGATAACATTCCTCTAGACATCCAACTCAGGCTTCAGGATGAATGTCTTACTCAGATGCTCTTCCTATTTCCTTACGTTGCGTGTTATTCAGTTCTCTATCACGAACTCATTTTATCTATCTATCTATCTATCTATCTATCTATCTATCTATCTACATATATATATATAGAGAGAGAGAGAGAAAGAGAGACGGAGTCTCGCTCTGTCATCCAGGTTGGACTGCAGTGGCGGGATCTTGGCTCACTGCAAGCTCTGCCTCCCAGGTTCATGCCATTCTCTTGCCTCAGCCTCCTGAGTAGCTGGGACTACAGGCGCCCGCCACCACGCCCGGCTAGTTTTTTGTGTTTTTAGTAGAGACGGGGTTTCACTGTGTTAGCCAGGATGGTCTCGATCTCCTGACCTTGTGATCCGCCCGCCTCATATTTTAATGCACTTTATTTGTATCTTATCTTGTTTATTCCATTGAATAAAGACATCACATATTATTTAGGCTGGTATCCTACATGCTTAACATGATGTCTGCCATGTAGTAGGTACAATAATTATACTTCTTGTCAGATGCTCTGAACAGAGATTGAGAAATCTTCAGGCACTGTGAAGACAGATGCTTTGGTTCCACCACGACTAGGTAATAACGTGTTTCATGGTGGGCAGGTCTCTGCAAACCTCCAAAGTCCAGGGAAGCTGAGAGGCTAAAGAAAAAGGCTGACAAATCTGTCTTCACAGAAGGAAACATTTAATAGGGACTTATGAACCGAAGCCATGTCTGTGTCTCTGGTGGCTATGAGAGAAAATGGTGGATTCTAACACTTACCCCTGAGACTCAGGAATAGCATACCAAAGGGAAAGTGCCTTAGAAAATATGGATAGGAATTTTCTATCCATGGATGGATTAGGGTAAATACGAGTTTATCAATGTTGATTTTCTCTAAAGGCAGGATTTAAAGTAAGTACATGCTCTTAAACAGGAACAGTAGAAAAACTGGAAATCTTAGAGGCATTCTGGAACCAGGGTTGACCAAATGTCAACATACCAGATGAGTTTCCAAGACAGAGTTGCTTTGGCCTCCATATATGGTAAGGTTGGGAAAGAACTCATCTTCTGATTCACATGCAGTTTTGGAGAAGATGCTAGCAAAACATCATTTTTCCTTGTCATATATTAACATTTACACACTTTAAATGAAGGTACTCTTGTGTGTGACATCTTAGTTTTGGTGATAGTAGTGCTTCTTCAAATATTTTGATAAATAGTCCGGAGAAGTTCACAGTCATTTTATTTCAAGAAGCCTGGACAGCATATATTAAAATAGAAACTGTGGCATGAAGCATGAGACAAGCTACTGGGATAATTGTGTGAAATGTAATTATCAAATTGCAACATTGTTTTTATAAAGAGTAACAGAGGGTTCCTGTTTCTAGAAAACTTTAGCATAGACTATGTATAAATGAAAAGCATTTAACATTTGCAAAATCTCACTGAGAAGTTAATAAAGTGAGTGTTCCTTTACACCTTCTCCCAACTGGCATATAAAGTTTTGTGTGTGCACGTGTGTACAATTACAATTGTCTCCAAGTGTCAACAATTTCTTGGCTATAATTATTTCCCAAAATTTTATTTCTTATATTATTGCTTTGTAAAAAGTCCTGTGTGTAATTCTGTGAGAAACAATGTAATGCAAATCGAAAGATCTGCCTCTGAAGTTCAGTTTTCAAACTTCACCACTTGATATCTGAACACTGGCAAGTCATTTGCTTGGCCTTTGCTTTGCTTCCCTCATCTGTAACTTGGGGAGAATAACAACTATTATTAGCCTATCAATGTCATAGGATTGTTTAAGGATTAAATGAGGTAAAACACGTGTAACCAAATTTTTAAGCAACTTATCAATTAACATGGGTTATTTTTAGGCTCGTCTTTACCCTTAACTGAGTATTTGCTGGGGCTCATTACGGTAAGCAAGGGGACTGAACCCAGTGACTACTTCTGATGAAAAATACATATCTGCATTATTACTGCCTTTGTGCTTAACAGTTCCACAAAGCACGTAGTTATGGCCCATAGTAATGAAGCAAAAGCTGCGTGGATAGAACAGGAATAACAAAGAGCAGAAATCTTAAAAATAGCTTTTTGGGTTTAAATATGTTTTGAAGCATGTCAGGGACTCCTCTGTTTCTCTTGTCACCCTGTCTCTGTCTCTCTCCTCTCTCTCAGCTTCCTGCTGTCTTGTGAGATGTTCGTGTGTCTTGTACACATGGAGATGTGTGCATGGCAGGTCCAGGGGACAGCTACATGAAGGTGGATCATCAGTTCAATGCAACAGCTCTGTATTATTAGTTTTGTAAATTGTTTGTACCTTAGATTTGTTTTGACCAAGTCCTTCATTTAATTTAATTTAAAAAATTAAACTTGAAAATTACAGGAAAAAAAATACAAAGAATTCTAAATAGGCTTCCAAGAAGAAACTCATTTTTGATCTATGTATAATTTTTTTAAAAAACTATAGGTAATTTATTCAGTGGGTGTCAACTCAGTCACATATCAGTTTTCCTCAGTCACATATCAGCTGGATTTAGTGACTAATTTTAATGTTATAAAAAGCCGTTAAATAATGTGTAACCAAATTTCTCAGTTTATTTCACATGTTCTTCTTCCAAAATAGCCCTATGTAAACTTTCACACTAAAAAAGTCTTACTTGATAAAATAAAATCTGTTTGATATTTAAGCCCAGTATATTGAGACCCCACCAGCATAAATGTTGATAAGGAAATACTTCACAGTTACATAGTACAATAAATTCCTTCTCTTAACTAAGCCTTAATATCACTGAAATTCTACTTTAATTCTGTATTCTGTATATCTTATATAAAATATTTTGAATAATCTAAATAATCTATTACTCCTTTCAAGCATACACACACATACACACACAAAATGTGCTGGCTCCTGCAAGAGTGATGGGTTAGTGAGTCTTTGGATCTCACATGGTTACTTGCTTTTATCACAAAGGAAACTTTCAATCTCAGTTTTCTGTTTAGTCCTTTAACATATGAGGAACACAGTGTAAAGAAATACCCTATTAGAAAGTCCAAAAATCAGATATCCAGTTTATAGTTTTGACAACTAGTATCACATTATAATTGTGTCAATAATATAGAATGCAATTAGGAAAATAATTCTTTTATACATTTTCAATTAGCATCTTGGTTATATTAGATATTCTCTTCTGTTTTGATCTTATGGTTTTATGTAGAAATCTTTAATTCAATATGAGTTAAAATACATAAGTAATGAAGGACTGGAAGCTAAACTGTTGCCTCTACCAGTCTCCAGAGAAAAAAAAAAAATCAGCAGAGTAAATGTAGATTAAGCATCATTCATATTGACTCGGTATATGACATCTCTAACATGGTGCTGTGTTCCAAGGCAACTGCGAAGTGAGGAACAGTCCTACCAAAAATATTTTGACAATGACTATTTTGTTAGAGACTGGCTTAATGATGTATATGTGTGGAAATGTGAGTTTTGCTAAAGGTTGCCAAACCATACACCTGAAATATACTGACGATCACCATTATCCAAGAGATAGTCGCCAGTCCCTTGGCAGTCTAAAATTATAATCACATATTGAGAAATAACGTAAAGAAAAATATGGTCAGATTAGGAGATTAAAACATAATCAAATTACTTATCTGTGATTTTTGAGGATTTCTATACATTATGTAATATAACAGAAACATAGAATAATCAATAAGCAGTATCAATAACATAAAGAACAAGGAAGGAGAGACATCTCTTTGGAAGAAAGAAAAAAGTGAAAAAAAAAAAAAAAAGCACGATTATTTCCCGGAAAAACAACTTCAAGTTTTCAAGATTTGTTCCAACTTCACTCATCTTATAATAAAATACTCCATCACTTATATTATCAGGTACCAAATAGAAACAATTTAGGAGTGAGAACTGATTCTGTGTGCATGTTCAAGTGTGCATCCTGTGTGAACTATAACAGTATCCCTTTTTCAAATTTGGACTAACTGTCTCATATTTTACTGCTATTTATTGGAATGCTTATTAGAATAAATATGGTAATAATATATGTTAACATGGTCTATTAATCTCACCGTAAACATTTATTGAACAGCTGTGTAGATTTTGACACTTCTCTTGCCTCAAATTGGTAATTTTCTCAAGAGTTCGTGAGATATCTTGGCAAATGACTGCTCAGTTTTATTATTATTATTTTAACTGGGATAAGAACACATCACATGAAATCTCCTCTCTTACCCATTTTGCAGCATATCCTGCCACAGCTGAAAGCATGGATCAAATTGGAGGACATTGTGATAAGTGAGGTAATTACTCGCTTTCTGATAAGAGTCTCTCCATCTCTACAGAGAATTATTATTTTGGTTGGCTTCTATTTAATTACTACCTATTATATTTTCATTTCTCATGTTTTCCATAACAACTTCATAAAAATATCAATAATCAAAACTCATTCAGCATGTGGAGCCACATTTCATTTTGGCTGGGGTTCAATGTTCGCATGTCATAATAAATAGCTCTGCCAAAATGTTACCAGCCTGCAAAGTATATTTTTGGATTCTTCATCTAAGAAGACTTTAAAACAAGGTGAAACAACTTCTGGAATTCATTCATCACTGTTTTCCAGCCAGATTATATTGGGTATAAAGAGCAAAGGGAACTGGTTTTTCAGCTTTAGGCAACATGTGGTTATCACTAGAGCACGATCTGAAGCTTGAAGTCACCTTCGACTTGTCGCTATCCCTCTGCCTGCTGTTTAGAACCATTAAGGGCCAGAGAGGCAGTAATAAAAAGTACAACTTTGGATAATAGAGGAAAACATACTGTGCTCTTTATGTTTGTTAATAGGGCATGACAATTGTTCCCAAACTGCCTGGAAGCCATTGTGCCTTGCTACTCTGGAGTGCGGCTATAATGTAATAAAGGACACAGTTTCTCCGCTAATGCAAGCATGGCATTTTCCCCCACCCAGCAAACGCCAAATGCTTAGAACACTCAGGGATTTTGGAAAGTCTTATAGGGATTTTCTCAGGTAGGCAAACAAAATGGTTTAATTTAAACCCATTTATTTGAAATAGGTGAAAAATAAATAATTCCTTTAGATTTAGCAAAGAGATTATGTTTTGTAAACTATAATTGCCCTATAAAATTATTCAAAACAAGAACTTCATTTCATATAATAAAAGAAAGCATGAATACTCATCAAAACAATGTTCTACAATTAATACAATTTTGTAGACATTTGTGATCTCCCAAGCTCTTGCTATATTCTCTCATTTTGTTATATAATTTTCACAATAACTCTATGAGATAGACGTGACTGTAGTCCTATATTAGGTAGAAAAAGGTAATTCAGTGTTGTTGAATAATTTACCTATGGCTAAAAATATAATAACTGGGAAAATAAGGATTCAAACTCTGAAACACCTCTGGTAGAAAAGCAAGATGCCTTGTCCAGATTTTATTACTATTTTCACCAATGTTTAAAATTGTGGTAAAATATACATAACATAAAATTCACCATTTTAATCATCTTTAAGAATATTTTGTTAAGTGTTATTAAATACATTCATAATATTGTACAACCATCACCGCTATCTACCTCTATAAATCTTTTCATCTTGTAAAACTGAAACTCTATACCCGTTAAATGGTAACTCCTCATTGCTCCCTTCCCCTGGCCATTGGCAGTTGCCATTCAACTTCCTGTTTCTATCATTTTGGCTATTTTAAGGATATTATATAAATGAAATTGTGCAGAATTTTGTTCCTTTTGTTACTGGCTTATTTCACTTATCACAATGTCCTCAAGATTCATCTATGTAATAGAATATGTCAGAATTTCCTTCCTTTTTAAGACTGCATGATATACTTGTAAACATATGTACAGTGTATCATATTTTTGCTTATCCATTCATCTATACATACACGATTTGGATTTATTCTTTATTTTTAGCTATTTTAAATATGCTGTTAACATGGGTGTACAAATATATCTTCATGACTCTGGCCTCAATTATTTTGGGTATATCCTCGAGTGGAATTCCTGGATCATACAGTAATTCCATTTTCAATTCTATTTTCACTGTTTTTCACACAGTGGCTGTGACATTTTACATTTCCACCAACAGTGCACAAGGGCTCCAATTTCTCCACATTATCACAAAACACTTATTTATTAGTTCTATTAATGGTAACCATCTTGATGTGTATAAGGTGCTATCTCATTGTAATTTTGATTTGAATTTCGCTAATGATTAGTGCTGTTGAACATCTTCTCATGTGCTTATTTACCTCTGGTATACCCTCTTTGGAGAAATATGTATTCAAATGTTTTGCTGAATTTTGTCTCAGGGTGGTTGTTTTTCTGTTGTTTTAGGAATTTCCTGTAAATATCAGATATTAATCTCATCAGATATTTGATTTGCAAACATTTTCTCTCCTTCTGTGGCTTGCCTTTTAATTCTACTGATATTGCTATTTGATGACAATTTTCAGGAAGTTTCAATTTGTCTATTTTTTTTTAATTGCTGTTGCCTATACCTATGATGTAATATCCAAGAAATGATTGCCAATTCCAATGTCTTAAAGCTTTTCTCGTGTTTTTTCTAAGATTTTATATAGGTTTGGGTCTTACATTTAGTTCTTTGATGTACCTGAAGAAAGTTTTTGTTTATGGTGTTAGAAAATAGGTCAACTTCATTCCTTCGCATTAATATGTCCAATTTTCCCAGAATCTTCATTGAAAACACTGTTCTTTCCTTTTTGAAGGATCTTGACACATTTGTCAAAAAATCTTTTGACCATATATGAAAGGTATTATTTTTGGACTCTCTATTCTATTCTCTTGCTCTATATGCCTATCTCTATGCCACCATCATACTGTTTTATAACTGTGACTTTGTTGTAAGTTTTGAAATCAAGAAGTTTGAGTCTTCCAGCTTTATTCATTCTTTAAAATAGTTTTGGCTAATAGGAATCCCTTGTAATTCCATATACATTTTCTAATGGGTTTTTCTATTTATGAAAAAAAAAAACTGGTATTTTGATAGGGATTGTATTCAATCTGTATATCACTTTGGGTAGTATTGACATCTTAGCAACATTAAGTCATTTAATTTATGTACATGGGATTTATTTTCTTTTATTTACATCTTTAATTTCTTTCAGTGATGTTTTATAATTTTCATCATACAAATCTTTCACCTCCTTGGTTAATTCCTGAGTATTATATTCTTTTGATATTATTGCAAATGGAATTGCTTTCATAATTTTGTTTTCATATTGTTCATTGTTAATATGTACAAACACACTTTTTTATTATTATACTTTAAGTTCTAGGGTACATGTGCACAACATGCAGGTTTGTTACATAGGTATACATGTGCCAGGTTGGTTTGCTGCACCCATCAACTCATCATTTACATTAGGCATTTCTCCTAACACTATCCCTCCCCCAGGCCCCTAACTCCCCGACAGGCCCCAGTGTGTGATGTTTTCCTCCCTGTGTCCATGCATTCTTATTGTTCAACTCCCACTTATGAGTGATAACGTGATGTTTGGTTTTCTGTCCTTGTGATACTTCGCTAAGAATGATAGTTTCCACTTTCATCCATGTCCCTGCAAAGGACATGAACTCATCCTTTTTTATGGCTGCATAGTATTCCATGGTGTATATGTGCTGCATTTTCATTATCCAGTCTATTTTTGATGGACATTTGGGTTGTTTCTAAGTCTTTGCTACTGTGAATAGTGCTGCAATGAACATATATCTGCATGTGTCTTTATAGTAGCATGATTTATAATCCTTTGTAAATGATATTTTTAATGTGTTGACTTCACATCCTGCTGCTTGGCTTATTTCATTTATTAGTTCTAATGGTTTTTGTTTGTGTGCATAATCTTTATGGGTTTCAACATTCAAGTTCGTATCATCTGTGAGCAATGATTATTTTATTTCTTTTCTAATTTGGATTTAGTTTATTTCTCCTTCTTACCTACTTGTTCTGGCTAGAACTTGCAGTACTATATTGAACTGATGTGGTACAAGTAGGCACCCTTGCCTTGTTACTGGTGTAAAGGAAAAGGCTGCATTCTTTACTATGGAGAATAATGTTTGCAGTGTGTTCTTCATATACAGCTTTTCTTATGTTGAATTAATTTTCTTCTATTCCTGGTTTGTTCAATGTATTTATCATGAGGGGGTGTTAAATTTTGTCAATTGTTTTTTTCTGCATTAATGGAGATGATCATGTGTATTTTTTTATTTCGATATGTAAATGTGGTGTATTACATTGATTTTTGTATGTTTTATCATCCTTGTGTTTCAGAAATAAATCCCATTTGGTCATAGTGTATGTTCTTTTTAATGTCCTACTGAATTTGGTTTTCTAGTATTTTGGTGATAATTTTTGCATCAATATTTATGACAGGTCTTAGCTTTCTTATAGTGACTTTGACTGGCTTTGGTATCTAGATATCTCAGTTCATTTTGTCTGCTATAACAAAATATCTTAGATGGAGTAATTTACAAACAACAGAATCTTATTGCTCACAGTTCTGGAGTCTGGGAAGCCCAAGATCAAGGCACCAGCAGAGTCGCTGTCTGGGGAGGGGTCCCTTCGTGTTTCAAAGATGGGGCCTCTTTGCTGTGTTCTCAGTTGACATAAGAGACTAGCTACCTCAGGCTTCTTTTACAAGTGTGTAATTTCATACATGAAGGTGTATGTATCATGACCTAATCACTTCTAAAAGCTCCCACCTCTTAAGTATCACTTTGGGTATCACAGTTCAGTGTATGAATTGTGGACATCACCAACATCCAGACTATAGCAGAGGGTAATGCTGACCTCATAGAACAAAGTAGAAAGTTTTTCCTCCGCTAATTTTTTTTTTTTTTAAACTTTGAGAAGAATTAGTGTTAGTTCTTCCTTAAATGTTTAGTAGAATTTAAGAGTAAAGCCATCAGATGCAGAACTTTTCTTTGTTGGGAGGTTTATATTACTAATTCAATTTCCTTACTAGTTATAAGCCTATTGAGAGGGAGTTCTAGTTAGTGACTTAGACCTGGTAGTTTTTATGTTTCTAGAAATTTCTCTGTTTCATTTAGGCTACCCAATTTGCTGGCATGCAGTTGTTCATAGCACTCTTCTTGAATTATTTTCATTTATGTAGAATTAATTCTACACAATTCTTTTATTTCTAATTTTGGTAATAAGTATTCTCTTTCTTTTCTTAGTCCATTTTACTAAAGCTTTTTCAATTTATCTTTTCAAATAAACAACTTTTGAGTTTATTAGTTTTATCTGTTGTTCTTTTATATTCATTTATCTATGTTCTAATCTTTATTATTTCCTTCTTACTACTAACTTTTGGTTGAATTTTTTTCATTTATTAATTTGTAAAGTTAGATTGTTGATTGGAGCTCTTTCTTGATTTTTGATGTAAGAGTTTAATGCTATACATTTTTCCCTTGGCATTGGTTTCACTGCATCTGTAATTGTTGGTATGTTCTGTTTTCATTTTCCTTGTGATTTTTTTATTTGGTCAACTGGTTAAGAGTATGCTTTCTAGGCCGGGCACGGTGGCTCACACCTGTAATCCCAGCACTTTGGGAGGCCGAGGCGGATGGATCACGAGGTCAGGAGATCAAGACCATCCTGGCTGACACGGATAAACCCTGTCTCTAATAAAAAAAAAAAGTACAAAAAATTAGCCGGGCGGGGTGGCGGGCACCGTAGTCCCAGCTACTCTGGAGGCTGAGGCAGGAGAGTGGTGTGAACCCTGGCGGCGGAGCTTGCAGTAAGCTGAGATCGCACCACTGCACTCCAGCCTGGGCAGCAGAGTGAGACTCCATCTCAAAAAATAAAATAAAATAAAATAAAAAAAGATCACTAGCAAGACTAATAAAGAAGAAAAGACAGAAGAATCAAATAGACGCAATAAAAAATGATAAAGGGGATATCACCACCGACCCCACAGAAATACAAACTACCATCAGAGAATACTATAAACACCTCTATGCAAATAAACTAGAAAATCTAGAAGAAATGGATAATTTCCTGGACACTTACACTCTTCCAAGACTAAACCAGGAAGAAGTTGAATCCCTGAATAGACCAATAGCAGGCTCTGAAATTGAGGCAGTAATTAATAGCCTACCAACGAAAAAAAGTCCAGGACCAGATGGATTCACAGCTGAATTCTACCAGAGGTACAAGGAGGAGCTGGTACCATTCCTTCTGAAACTATTCCAATCAATAGAAAAAGAGGGAATCCTCCCTAACTCATTTTATGAGGCCAACATCATCCTGATACCAAAGCCTGGCAGAGACACAACAAAAAAAGAGAATTTTAGACCTATATCCCTGATGAACATTGATGCAAAAATCCTCAATAAAATACTGGCAAACCGGATTCAGCAGCATATCAAAAAGCTTATCCACCATGATCAAGTGGGCTTCATCCCTGGGATGCAAGGCTGGTTCAACATTCGCAAATCAATAAACATAATCCAGAATATAAACAGAACCAAAGACAAGAACCACATGATTATCTCAATAGATGCAGAAAAGGCTTTTGACAAAATTCAACAGCCCTTCAT